>NW_015112668.1:24596-92137 GCF_001443285.1 Poecilia latipinna | reverse complement strand
GTGTAATTAAAAAGCTATGCTGGGTATTAAAATAGGAAATAGCCAAATAAAGATTTATTAAGCTCATCAAAACTTTCTACTTTGAATTCTAAGAACATTAAGTTTATAATTCTTAAAGGGATCTTTTAAATTATTATCATTAATTTTGATTGATTATACATGTAGTATTACCCTGTGGGGTGCAAATGAATAAATAACAAATAAAGTTGCTGTTTATGTTGCATTTAACCAAAGTTTTAGATCAAACTTGGACACATAATTAGTCTTACTGTCTAAATTCTCTCAAAAGAAGAGACAACACTTAAAATCTGACCATGTCAGACACAGTTCTGGTTACACACACTCATCAAGGTCTTGAATGCTATGTAAATATTGGGCTTTGCACAATTAATATATATAAAATGTATTTCAGTTTTGTGCTTGAAAAAGTTCATTCTGGAGCAGGTCCCTGGTTACTCTTTTGTCGTCAAAAATGAACGTTTTAGATTCATGCTTAAAGGTCTAATATTAATTAGATTTTTATTTTTATTTTATTTATTTATTTATTTTTTGCCTAAGGGGAGTGAAGGTAAAATCTTCACAGCAGGAGAACATGCTTGTCACGGCCCTCTGATTTTCTCGGAAGCTACTTTGCGTTTTTGCCCCTCTTGGATTCATGAAGGAACCATTTAGGGATTCACTCATTTACACTTCATTAGAGATTCATTAGTGGACCGTTTCAACCGCGATGCTGCACTCACTCCTGCGAGAATAACCCACCGCCTTTGTCCTCACCTCTGGGAGACGAGTACGTCACAGGGTCGGGAGTTAATCTCCGAGTCGCAGCGTCGCCTTGCCTGCACCGTGGTGGAGACGCAGACACCGGCAGAGTGGGAAGAGTGGAAAAGAGCATTAGAGCCGAGCCGGAGACCGGTGGCAAAGTACAGGAGTTCAGAGTGATGGACAAGGAGCAAGCGAGAGGGAATGAGGGCGGCCATGAAGGGCTGAACAGGAGGAAGGAGAAAGGAGAGATGCCATTACGAGGCTCTACAGTGACACCAGCTGGGAGATTTACACCCTCCACTAAATGATTAGTCAATAAAGAGGGGTCAAGCAAGCGTTTCACCCAGAGCTGTTAACGACCGTAACTCAGTGATGCACTTAACTAGAGAATTCTCCATGCAAAACATCACGCCTGCATTTAAAAGAAAAAGCTTTAATGATAGGAAAGAAAATTAATGCCATGAGGATGACTGCTTTTGTCAATGAGGAGAGGACGGGGACAATGAAGGAGAAAAAAGGGAGGACACACAAGCTTGAGTAGCAAGAGGCTAAATGAATGAGGCTGGTCATGAATACTGTAACATGTTTTAATCAGCCCCTAGCATTTTTTTAATTATTATTTTTTACCAGAAACAGTCAGCTTGGATGTGACTGGTCATCTCACCATGTCACTGGCTAAATCTTTGAGTCCTCTCACAGAGAGCACAACCAAGAGCGGGATGATGGTGATGTACCAAGGTATGGAGGAGATGGCAGGGACACACTGGAGACAGCCGTAAAGCAGAGATTTAAAAAAAGTAAAAAAAAAATAAAATAAAAACAAAAACATACATACAATGTTGTTGTAACTATTAGAACTCACAAAACAGAAAAAAGTAAAAAATAAAAGCAAATATTTACACTCCTTATTAGGCAAAACACATTACAGATGCTGCATATAGAGAATTACAAAAGCATTGACCCCACTTTAGCGTTTTAATAATTTGTGATTTTACTAACTCCAACCTCGATGTATTTTGCTTTGATTCCATGAAGGAAAAAATCAGTTAATTCTAAGTAAGTGCAACGATTTTTGGTTTCTGAATCTCAAAACAACCCAAACACCGACGTAACCTGCGTGTCAAAGAAGGCGACACCAAAACAGAACTTTACAGCCACCATGGAAAACATTATGTAAAATAAAAACAACACACTGCTCTAGTGATTGTTTGGGGAGCTAGACTTGATTGAAAGATAAGATTATGTTTCACTAAACAATTTAAAATCCATGCATTACTTCACTTCCACATCACAATAATGACCAATCTAATGGCGTTCTCACAAAATGTAAAAATAAAATACCATAAAGTTTGTAATTGTAGCATGACAAAACGTGGACATCTTGAAAGTGTTTCTGCACTTTTTGCGAAGGACTCGGTAATAAATACACATATTAACATCTATTCAAGTCTGAAGCCTGGATTACAGCAGAGCGCTTCATTTAAGATTCAAAATGGAGCGAGAGGGGACAGCAGAGGTTTTCGTCTGACCTGCAACACCACCATGAGGAGGAAGTAGATATTAGCAGCTCGCTGGAACTGCTCAAACAGCGTCAGGGGCAGGAACGTCAGCAGGGAGTACTTGTGGCTGCGCACCACATTGTCCTGGCAACAATACGGAAGAGCAACATGGGGTTAGACAGCGAGGAGCTCGATTCAGAAGACATGGGACAACATGTCTAGTGGTTTTGTGAAAGCTGAGACTTACTGAGTATCGTCCCCAGGTGAAGCACAGGAAAGATTTCCTCTGTTTGTGTTTGTGATAGTGACGGCTGTTTGCCTTCACCTCCCATGTGAGGCCTGATGGATGGAGTTTTTTTCAGCTTAGGAACCTTTTTCCAAACAGCCCCTTAAAGCTCAATGTTTATTAAAGCATGTATTATATATTGATAGTGCATGCAAATAGTTTTGGATAATCATTTGCATGAAGATATGTTTTCAGAAACTTTTAAAACACATGAGCAATGAAGGTCTCAAAGAAACGCAGACTTTGTTTTCATAAAGGAGCGGCTGACGTGCAAATGTATGCTGCAGAAAGATGATCCCTCATAAGTAAACAATTCCACCAGTTTGGGATGAACTCACACCGACGTTTCATGGCAAATGCACAATGCTTCAGTTTACTCTGTTCTGATTATATAATAAGTATAACAGAAAAAGAAAACAAAGTGTAAAATGAAAAAGAAAAGTAAGGATTCAATATCAAACTACACATACCAGATTCGACGTCTTCTTTGGACATCCTGCTCTGCAGAGTCTGACTTTTACTGCACTCTGGTTAAGTAGAAAACTGATTGATGAGATGATCTGAGAAGCTTTTGCAGTTTTGCGGCTCGTTGCTTGTGTTTAACAATACTACTACTTATACTACAGCATATTAAGAAGAAGATTGATGCTACTGATTCCCCTTCCAGCAGTCACTGTGGCACTCTAAACGACAACTGCAAAAACAAAAAACAAAATGTTACTATGGGGAACTAATGACTAACCTGTGCTTGCCCTCTTTGTGCAGGACTTCAGAGAAATGTAGCAGCCTTCTCGGACAAACTTACTTTGAAAGTTGTGAAAGAAGAGTGAGGCATGAGCAGCTCAGATTCAGGTATTAAAATCTAACCTGCAAACTAAAGATAGGTTAGTCCGCACACAGTTTGTGAATTATTTACATGCAAAATACATGTAGAATTCCTACCAAAATCCATTTTTATATCCGTTATTCTGTAACTTTGTTGTTTCACAAGGCAGATAATATAAAAAAAAAATCCCTACAAGAGTCAAAGCCTTTACCTGGACTGTTTGCTAAATTCCTCGTTACTCTCCGGCAGCACGATGACAAAGCTGAACCGAGGCTCACTGCTCTCCAGCGACCACGGAGAGAGATTAACACGATTGTTTTCATAACAATCCCGAATCTCCATTTGCATAATACAAATCATTTTCTACTCACTTCTCTCAGCATCATGCTCACCGCGCCTTTGTTGCACAGGTGCTCACTTCAGGATTACACAATGCACTTTCAATTCACCTGAGGAAAGGAAGACTGAAGGAGGAGGAGCATTGTGTCTATAAACCTTTCCGAGTGCCGTTTAGTTTAATTCAACTCTTACAGTCATCACCTACTGAAAGATATACGTAAAATCGACTGGAAACAACTTTCGTGTTTGAAGGAATCACATTTTTAAAAGGCACAGCGAGTGATTATCAGCTGACCTAAATCTCTAAAGAAATCTATGAGAGTCTTTTCAGCTCTGTGATAATGGTGCTTTTGTACAGTACAAGCACTGGGAGTATTGGTTTACAGGTGTGTGAAAGCTGTGAGGCTTTGTGATCACGCAAACCCTTATTCTAATTATTTGCTTTCACAGATTTACAGCAACCTTTGCTTTTACTTTATTAGCATTATTCTCTCCTAGGCTCTCATCAAAATTAGTATAAACTATAAAAATGACATTTAAATATAAACCTTGGTTAATTATAGTTTATTGCCCAGTTTCTAAACCGTAAACAATGTGGTTTCAATGGGAAAGGCTTCTCTTGACCCTTTGTCACTTTATATTTTTACATAAAAACAGTACAATTGGGAAAAATCCAACATTTTAACCTATTGTTTGTGTTGCAGTAGGTTCCAAATATGCAAAATTCCACATTTAGCAAGCTGAATTTATTTTACAAAATAAAGCAAGCCTGTCATGACACTGTGGGGGGAAAATGGGCGTTTTGACTTCTTCAAGAATCTAATGCCACCTGGTGGAGGTGAGCAATAACTGCAGCTTAACTAGTGAAGGGGAGGTCAAAGAGGGTCAGTGTGTAAACAATGGCAACGCTGTACAAAAAAAAGAAGTTTGCTGGATTGATGCTCACTAAATGACAGTTAAATGTACTATTTGTGGTTTCATATCTCTTTGTCTCATTTCTTTTCCCTGAGTGAGGTTGCCCCCCACAAAGGCCACACCACCAACACCTGAACGTGTGCGCATCTTACGTCTTATATGTGTCTGCACATGAATGCGCGTGCATATCTAGGGCGATCTTTTCCTATCTATTTTTACAGTTGGGTTGTGCAGCAGAGTGGTTAGGGTAACGTGCTGGTGGTGTGGTACTGGTGCTCTCAGGCCTACGCAAACAAATGACAGTCGATAGGCCAAACATTTTTCCCCCCACAGTTTAACCGTTGCCCAACATGGCAGTCGAACCCCACAACCAATGGACAAGGTGCAAATTATACAGAGAGAACTGTGGTGGCAGGTGGGACTGGGAGGGGGACTCTTTTGCTCCAGGATGTCAAGGGCATGGGGCTGCAGTAAACTGAAATCTTGTAGTCTTACCAGAAAATTGTCTATTTAAAGGAATACCTGCTGTCTGCGTAGGTTACAATAGCTTGTCCATTGCAATACATAACAGGACGTCAATCATTAATCTATAATGTATGCATTCCTTTACTTGAGCCCTCATGGACCTTGAATTTTTTCATATTGTGCCACTTTACAGTTGTAAGCCTCATTGGATTTCGCCTGATCTAATAGATCAGTGCTAAGTGGTGTGTGGAGCAAAATAATTCAAAACATCAAGATTTTTAATAAAAAATATTTTGCTTTCATTTATTTATAGATTTTATTTATTCGCACTACATAAAATCTAGCCCAAGAGTTCGATTTTGTGAAATTTATTCTCAGCATAAATAGATTAGTTCCTCCTAGGATTGGCAGTGAACAAACAGCATCAAGAAGATCAAGGAACACACCGGACTCATCAGGATTTTGGAGAGGAGAACCTATTGCTACTGTTATTGCGTACAAGTGCAATAGTAGCATACTACTGAAGTACTGCCAGATTTTTGTCAGTCAAACAGTTTCTATTCAACGTATGAGCTTGAGCTATTTTTGTAAGGAAGGGGTAAAAATGCTGGCAAAAGAAGGGCGTTCTTTTCTCCACTGCCGATACATGCATGGTCAGTCTAAGCAGAGCTAACAACAACATCCACTGTCTATGTGTGTTTAGCCAGTGAATGACTTGCTGCAATCTGATGGGTTTCCTTGGATAGATAACTTTTTACCAATCAAAATTATAATGAACCAAATGTGAATGTAGTGTTTCATAACTAAGATCAAATTATAATATAATAGAAACAGATTGCTAAAAATGACATATTATAAATTGTATAAATGTTGTACAAACTTGCAAGGAAACTTGCAAGGAAACAAAGGTTTTGGGGAGAAAAGCTAAAACCTTGGCTGCTGATAATAAAAATTAAATTTCTATCTCAGTGTTAAAGGTCTGATATCATGGCAGCCTTATCTCAACACTGCACTGCACTGTGGATGACAATGTACTAAAAGAAAGATTTTGATTCAAACATATTGCTGTCTTTTTATTCATGAAGGGCTTCATGGCAGTGTTTGTTTTGAATCTGGAACATATTAAGGAAGTGAACCTGACGTTGTTTGTCACCGTTAAGGCACTATGACAGAAAACCAACCACCATCACAAGCACAACAAGAACAGACCGCCACTTAACCCTGTGTCCAAAAGTCCCTATCAACATGACAAACAGGTTCCTTATGACAAATATCTGAAGAGATAATGAGTGAGACGTGACTATATGACGTAAAACCAAAACAAAAACAAAACAAGCCTGCAGGGAACTGCAGCGTTGGTGGGTCAAAAATCTTTATGCTAGATCTTCCTTTAAAATGCATAAAATGACAGCGTCCTTTGCTCTAATTGGATTCTTGAGCACTGTGCAACCACAGTGAAACATTACTGTTTATTAGGAAAAAAAAAGGCATGAACTAATTGTAAGGCATTAATCATTATGGAAACACACCATCACATGACAACAAATGACTACCCTGCCTCTGAAACTCTTGAAATTTGCATATGATTCCACTGCTAATAGTCTGATTCAGAATGATGACGAGTCTCCACACAGGCAGTAGGTGCATCTGCTGGTCCATTGGTGTGGTTAGAACTGGCTGGAGCGTAATGCGCTCCAGACAATTGAGATGATAGTGAGTTTCCAGTTGAACGTCTCCCACAACCTGTCACCTCAATACTCCTAACAACCCAGGAACCCATTTTTCTTTGCACACTATTTGGAAGAAGGTCCTGCAGATTATATTATTCTTTTACAATCTTAAGAAAGGTCAAGCGCACCACCTATGGTACATAAATTCCTTCATAAATATAATAGTACCAATGGATTTTCTTTTATATTTTTGTCCTTTTTCTCACAATATAACAATAAAACTTAAATTTATCAGGGATCTGGGGTGTGTTGTGCCTTTGTGGTGTTTTTTTTTTTTTTTTTTCCCTGCTGAGCATTGTTCCTCAGAGGCTGGGCCTTGAGCACTGTGCTCCCACAAACTCCTGCTATCCATCAAACCCAATCAGCTGAAAATTAAACGCTGGTTTGACAATTTGAGCAGCTTAAATTGCTAAACCAGCATTTAGGTATCGGCTTACTGCAGTGTCTTACTTCTGAACAGTAACAAAGTTCTCTCTAAGATATCTTTTCTTGCTTTTGCTCAGAATGTGAGACTTCTCCTCTGATCTATTCATGCAATAACACTCTGGACAACTTTGCTTCAAGACCAGCAGCAAGTGGCAGGTCTTTTTTTTTTTTCCTGGAACCTCCAAACTCTTACCTGGTTGCTCTCCGGTCCTTCACCAGAACCTTCCTCAGTGACAAGGCTCCGGGATTCAGCTCCCCACACCAATCGACACTTCCTGGACTCGGCCCTTTCTTCCCCTTAACCTCTGAACAGTAAAGTCGAATCATTAATGTCTAGTCCGACAATTCTCTCCAATGTAGCCGTACTGCTCACCCGTCTTCCTCACGGTGATACACCAGCCGGAGTTAAAGGAGCACCCCGGACCCAGAGTCACTCTGAAACATTGTGTCCAACTTGTTAAGCTTTCATTGTTGCCTCCTGAGAGTTTCTCATAGGTCAGAAGTTTGCCACAAAATGTGCCAACTCATCTTTTTTAGGGAGGTATTTTAGGTGAAGGAACAACAAAAAGGAAATCCTGCAAATTAAGAAATCTGGTCCTTGCACTGCTTTCAGATCCACAACCCTATATCCATCCAGCTGGGTCAGCTGAACCAGGTGAACCTTGGTTTCAGTCTAAGCTCTTTTGAAGCTTGTAATTTTTATGTCATTCCCTTGAGCTCAGTCAAGACTCCTGTCATCTCCGATCATTTTATTTGTACCTGCTGAGGAAAAAGCTAAACCCAAGGTCGGCTGCCACCCTAATACTTTACAGAGCAGACGGTATTTTCAGGGTGATTTGCAGTGTCTTTTCTATCGTTTTTACAAGCTTGCATTTAAGTCAGGTTTGTTTCCACTGATCAATTCACCTCCTTCCTGAGGCTTGTGTCCTGACAAATTATACTCCTTTAGCATTTCTTAAGAGCCAGATTTGTGAAGATCATGCTTAAATTACTTCTCTAGTATTTTATGTTGTTCATGCACTTTCACGGAACATTTACTCTTTCCACATTTTATGCTACACCCATTTTCCAAATTGCATTTAATTATTAATTCTACATCCAAATACACCATTATGACGATGAAAAAAGAAAAAAAAAAACACATTTGAGCGTTTTGTAAATGTATTAAAAATGGACAATCAAGAAATCACATTTATGAAAGTGTTCACACCCTTTACACTGAAGCCCAAAATGTATTTATTTCCACTGGTCAGATGTTTCTATAGCTGAAATTAAGCCCAAATGTAGACAATTGTAGAAAAGGACAACCATCTCTGCAGCCACAGACCAATCAAGCCTGTATATTAGCGTGGCCAGATGAAAGCTACTCCTTAATAAAAGGCAAATGGCCGCCCATTTGTCCTTTTTTCCTTCCACTTTACGATCATAAATGACTTTGTTTTGGTTGCTCAAAATATACCTATAATACGGTAAAGTTGGAGGTTGTAAGATGAGAACAAGCTAAAAGTCCTATATGTGTGGCTTAAGAGATATTTGATTAGTACATTCTCTAGATGGATGCTCTTTTGTCTAAATCTAATGAGCTGACCCCACTGAGTTTCTTTAGGTTGTTTTCCTCACTATAGACAGTTTCTGCAATCATTATCAAATATGTAGTTTGTATGTATCAGGTGGAAGTGCCTTTTGTCTTGGTCTGAACCTGAAAAAGCCTTGGTTTTATATTTTGATGACTTAATTAAGGTGAACTGTGGTCATGTAGCCGTAGTGGGCAACACTTCTATCAAACTGAAGGTAGGAATAGTCTGGAGTATTAAGTACGAACCCACCGTACAGTAAGACGGCTTACCAGGTAAAGCGCTAAATTAAAAACTACTTATAAATAACTTTTAAACTGTTAAAGGGTACGAAACGCGCGCTGAGGTCATTGAAACCAGTCAGTGCTGTGAACAGAAACTTTGTTTTGCAAAAGCTGGAGCCACGTCTTATTTACATCAACACATTTCAAATTCTTAGAACTGACTAATTAGTAAGGATGTCATTTCACACATGCAGACACAATTCAGACTGTTTTAGTTGTATCTAGTTATGATTCACAGCTCTGCTGTCACAGTAGCTTAAAGTGAGAAACAAGAGGAGGAGATGTAAAATGTAACTTCCCTTTTCTAATGAAAATAGCCTGTTAAAGATGATGTGGCTTTAAGATTACATTTTCCTCTACAGTAGCCAGGATGCTGCTTGTCTTAATATACCATAATAGACCATAATTACTTCTTGAATTAAGTCAGCTAGTGTGTCATCCGCAAGTCAATTTATTTTGTCATTGTTTAATCATAGTAGGTCATTTTTTAGCAAACATTTTGACAGCTTTTCACCATGTCCGTTGGTTCCAATTTTCCTTCTGCGTATGAAAACGGCTTGGTAGACGAAATATTACTAAACATCACAAAAACAGGAGACCTTAATCGTTTTTGTTTTTTTTTCTAAACGGAAAGATGATTTGACCGGTGAACGCTGTTCTTAGTAGTGACTTCTCAAAAGTGGGCCAAGATGGCTGTTACAAACACAAACACAGCTGGCGTTCGTATGCAAGGTGGCACGGTTCAAGATCTTCAGGGTGTGCATTCAGAGTCGCTGTTTCTTCAAATACTGCGAGTGTGAGAAAAGCTCAACCTGTGGGAAGCTGCAC
Organism: Poecilia latipinna; assembly: GCF_001443285.1. Taxonomy (NCBI): domain Eukaryota; kingdom Metazoa; phylum Chordata; class Actinopteri; order Cyprinodontiformes; family Poeciliidae; genus Poecilia; species Poecilia latipinna. Next base: position 82,203 of record NW_015112668.1, on the reverse strand, counting down.
AGTGCTTCTTGTTCTCAGGGCTTGCATATATTGCTACTGTTAGCTTGTCGTGTGACACCACTCAAAGCTCCCACTGCAGTCGCGAGCAAAGAAGCGACATCCTCCACTCGCTCTGAGGCTGGGCTTCCTGTAAAAAGTGGTTAGCAGCTCAGCTGTAAGTTAAGGAAAAAAGAAACATTCCTGCAGACGTCAACCTCATCAATCACTCGAATGACCTTCTTCAACGGGGTCACGGACGAAAGCTGCAAGCGACATTTATAGCGCACTCATGTCATGTAGGTTAAGATGAAACATATGAGAGCAGAGAGCCGTTTGTACAAAGTAGATCATAGGTAAGGTGGGAGTTTTTATGTGTGCGGAGTGGGGGTAACATAACATCAAAGTTTACAGGAACAAGGTGATCTGACTAACCGCCACTGATGAGTCACCTGCGGGAAGAGTTTTCTTAAATGAAATTTGTGGGTGAACATCAGCAGGTTAGAATTAAGAAATCAGTTTCGAGGCTCTGCTGTAGGTTTATGACTAAGTGTGGTATCTATCTGAAAATGAGAGGAATAGGATTAAGATATTTTGATAACAATAGATTTAGAATGGATGTTTTCCGATCATCAGTCTTTCCACAGCTTTGATCTATTACGATTCTTGGACACTTTTTTCTTCAGTAACAACGTCAGATGACGTAGGAACAGCATAAACATTTGTTCCCGCACAGCCTTCCTGCTGTGACCGTTTGCTGTTTACTTCTGTCCGGAGCAGAGATTATGAAATCATTTTACTAACTATTTCCTTTAACCGGGGCCTCTCACACCGGGATGAGGGCCCAGGACACGCTGGAGGGACGATGTCTCTCGGCTGGCCTGGGAACGCCTTGGGATTCCCCTGGAGGAGCTGGAACAAGCTGGTGGGGGGAGAGAAGTCTGGGCCTCCCTACCCCCACGACACGCCCCCGGATAAGCAGAAGAAGATGTATGGATGGATGGATGGATTTCCTTTAAAAAGCTTAATTATCACGGTTGTCAAATTTTAGTCGGTGCTTATAATGCTATATTGATGTTCTCATTCTTTCTTGTTGCCTGATTGAATCATCGACACATCTCTAAATGCCACACAAAATATTGTTTTCTTTTAAACAACTTCTTACTTTTTTGTACTTCATCTAACTTACTTTTGAAACGTCCCATTGGTACAAAAAAATAGAAGACCTAGCCTCCTTCAGCTGAAGTCTTTTACACTCACATCTCACTGGCCAAAATGTATAGGGACAAGCCAGCTGTTAGGGTCGAAGGAGTGACGTGGCAATGATGCACGGTTTATGCATACATGCGATACATGCGAATTCTTACATTTTGAATCTTTTGCTGCTTTCAACCCCTATTATGGTTTTTAAAATAATTCTATGGCAAGTTTATGATACTGAATTTATCTACAGTGCTGATGTCGATGTAGCATGACAGCTCCTGTAGTTCCACTTCCAGCTTTATTGAAAACTCACAGCTGTGTGGGCTATCGCCTTCTCCACTTGGGATCCGTGAATGGGCAGAAGGAAGTCAGAAACATCTACTTTGCAGGTTTTGGATGGAAACATTTTGTGAAAAAGGCTTTCGAGTCTTCCTCAAAAGCCCCTGAGGAGGGCTTTTGCTTCTAGTAACATCCACACTGAAGAGGGATGTCTACCGATTCTGACTGGACTGTGCAAAATTCATGGCAGGAAACAATGCAAGCAAAAACAAAATAAAAATACACTAATTAGTTTGTGTTGTCTTTTTTTAAAGTTAAAATAAAATAAATAAAAACATTCAAAAGTGTTTTGAAAATTATAAAATGTGCAAGATGTTTTTACCTTTTCCTCTAAATGCTGTATGGCTAAAATAACCTTTTATTTTAATTTTAAAGTATTTTTTTCTTTAAATGTTTTTTTTAAGAACAATTGTTTTCCTGGAGTGTACAGAAGGCGCTACTTAGTGATTGGCAGGCAAAAGTAGGATAAAACTGAACAATCGTTGTAAACAAACAAAAAAGTTGTCAAGACATGTTAAGAAAGCCAATATTTGAGTATTAATGACCAGATAAATGGACTGACTGCTTGACACGTTATGTATGGTAACAGGCTGCTTGTTCTTGGAGAGATCTAGGTTAACTGATGACATAAGTCTTGTCTAAACTGTGACAAGTTACCAGAGAAAAACCACTGAAAAAGAAGGTCAGACCATCTTACAAACAAGTGCGATCGAGCTATTGAGATGTGAGTGACTTAATCCCACCGTACGTGCTCAAAAGAAAAACCCAATTCAGTCTGCATGACATGACAAAGCTAAAAATCATTTTTTGTTTTTATCCTGATGCCACACGTAATGGTCAATCAAAGTCATGAGTTTAAATAAATAAAAGACGCCATGAAATGGGTGTCTGGGTTGGGATCTACACTAATGGTTGAAGATAAATAATTGAATGAAGCCAATATTTTTACGCTCTCAGCAGGATGAAAGCAGCCCAAACACAGATCAGGATAAGTTGGTAATGGCACAGTGATAATATGCAGAGATATGTTGCAAATATTGCCTCCTCAGAAACTATTATTACTTTTAGAGAATCCCAACCCTGACAGCTAAAGGAATGTATGGCTCAACACACACCCAGACTATAATGTAAAACAACCAGGATTCTTCCACATTTGGTGTTCAAAAATTGGTTAATTGCATCCGAATTTTTCATACTTCAAATTACTCTTGCAGTTGTTTTACTGAACTTAAGCTTGATGTTTTATTAACTCAACATCCGCTGACATCCAATGGATGGTGAAGTCGGCAGCATGCAGAGAATTTGATTTTTATGACGCCGAACACTTGGCGTTGTCTTAGACTTTAGATTTTTATTTCCTCCTTCCGAATTGATGCTTAAATACTGAAGCGATGAATCCAGTAAAGCTTTAATTTGAAGAGAGAACTTTAGCATCTTTATTCTCGCAATGCTGTTGTGAATGAGGGTGCCTTTAAGTCCCCGTTCTGTGTTTCTGGGCATTTGTTTACCCAGAACGTTGACAGGCCCACAACAGCACGTCAACAGGTTTGATCTTTTCAGCATAGCAGGACCAAAGGGGGAACCACAAACGGTTTGGATGGTTTTAATGGCAGGAAATTAGTCAAAACGGAAGGAATGAAGAAAGGCAATAAAAAAAACAAAAAAAAAACAAAAAAAAACATGTGGTCTACCTGTGAGCAAGATGATGAATCTGAGTAGAATGCTGGACTGCTTCAGCAAAAAGTCACAACAGACTCAAAGAGGTTAACTTTAAAGGAGCTGCAGAAGTTCTTCGCTGAGGAACAGGATAATTATTATTCCACGTTTTCTAGATACTGATTGGCTCTCAGATTAGTCCGTCCTGCAGTCATTTTACCATATTTGTAGCATTGCATGCAATGGCAAACTTTAACATATCAATGTAAAATAAGTACTGTTGTTTAAACCAGGATATATTTTGCAAACGATTCCTCAGTTAGTGTAAAGACTTTTGATGAACGAGTATCTGAATGCTGACACCGAGCTATTGTATGTTAATCTGTAGGAAATAACTGGTGGTATATTCGCTGTATGTCTATAAATATATATAAACATATATGGCTCGTGATCAGTAATCCAGATGAAGAAATAAAGTGCAACATGCAGTCAGGATGTGGGTGTTGCATGCAGACCCACCACCACAAAGGTTTCTGAGCTTTTGTTTTCCACATTGTCAATTAAACATCCTGAAATAGATCAGCTCAGTAGTACTGAGTAACACAGCAAAGTACTCCTGAAGTACACCTTTTTATTCTGTTTTCACCCTAGCATTACATACAGAAGAGGGATAAATTTCCACCGCTCAGTGTTGGCCTTGTGGCAATATCGTCACGGACTCTCAGCTCTTGTTCTGTAATTTTCCACTTCTACAAGGGAACAAACTCATCACACACAAAATTCGTCAAGCTTGCTGTGGGCCTGTGTCTTTAAAAATCTGAGGGATATATTTTCTGTGCAAAAGAGAAAAGAAATCAAACTGTTGAAACCAGGCTGTATGTGGCCTGTGTGGTTACAGTGAGTCAGACTGAAAAATCTGCTGGAGTTTTCTATAAACACCTGATACAACACCCCAGCCAACCAACCCCAACACTCCCTGCAACGTCCCCCCTCCCCCTCCCACATGATCTGGACAGCCCCCAAGCTCGTAATACCACAAGATTCAGTGTAAACGGCACAAGACAGAGCTGGGACAATGCATTGTGGTTTTCAATTTTAGTGGCATTGTTTACTGCAGTTATGGCACTAGGAGGGGAAAGGGTGTGTTTTTTTTAAGCCAGAGGTGATGGAGGACCTCAGTTTAAATATATTTTGTTTTACAGCAGTCAAAATTGTTAAAACGTAAAAAAAACAAAAAAAAAAAACAAAAATACGTGCTTTAACCTATTATTTTTGCAAAGTGTGAAACTTTACACATGAAATGATGAGAAGTTATGAGGGATGGAAGTGATGAAGTTATGGATCCTGTACTAGATGATGAAAGTACCTTGCAAGCAATGGACCGAGAATCATCTTGTGGGCATCTTGTAGCAATGCAAACAGTACAGAAATGAAACACACTGCTGGAAAGCTAGCTATCACTGCCAGTGTGCATATAGTTTAGTGGCGAACACCTACACTACTGAAAACATGATGCTTGCTAACAACTGCTTTACATATTGACATGGAACCATGGAAAGTTGCATGGAAAAGTATCCACTTGACACCCACAGTCTGTAATACATTTGATTTGGAGCTAACAAACACAAAGCAACATCTAACTGTGAAGTCTAAGAAAAAAGGATGGAAGGTTTTCAAAAATGTCTGAACAAAAACGGGAAAAATGTGGCAATCACTTACATTCGGCCCACTGTGAGGGGAGATGTTAGAAGAACTTTTCACTGCCTTTATAACTGCAAGTCATTACTGGCATTGCTTTTCATTTAACATATTAAACAGTGATCCATGAGCCGTCCAAAGCTTGGGATTTTGTTTTATTACCTAACCCTATTTTAATCTTCACAACAGTGTCTGTCTTTGTCACTGTTTTATAAAAATTCCTTGAGGAAAAATAGTTAAAAAACAGTGTATGTCTTTTGTTTCTTGTATAAAATATGCTCTATTTTATGTTGATCTATTTATTAAAGAACTTTACGAGTTGTTGCTGAATAGTGCCAAGATGTCAATCTGTTCAAACTCAACAATTTTGCAAAGGTCAATATTAAGAATGGCTGCATGCTTACATGCAGTGTAGATCACATGTGTCAAACACAAGGCCCGGGGGCCAAATCTGGCTCGCTGTAGCTTTTTATGTGGCCCATCTAGACTCCAAATTACATCAATAAGTCCTTTCAGTTTTTCACAAATCTGCAAAATCCACACAATATCAATAAATCTCCACATTTTTTCTAACTTTACCGCAAATTTTCTCAAAATTGGTCAAAAACACGGAGTTTAAGTGATTGCTGCCTCAGTCTTACCGGATGTTAAGTTATAGTCTGAAATTGATACGGCCAGTAATAAAAAAAGTCACATGTAANGTCANATCATAAAAATTTCTTACAGACATTTCTAAATTGGTGCCACAAAATCTGTGATTTTGTTTGCAAAAAAGAAAAAAAACGCCACTAAAACAATCACAAAATCCTGGTGAAATAGCTATTTATTGATATTTTAACAGTCTAATTGGTTTTATCAATATATTCTGACACAAACGGCCCTTTAAGAACATTCACATTTTTGATATGGCCCAAAATAAAAATGAGTGTGACGCTCCTGCTGTAGATGATGTAACCGACAGCAAGAAATGTAGCATATTGTTTTAGGTCAATCAAAAATGTGCACCAATCAGAGAAGCTACTGCTTGTCTTAGTTTAATTCAAAGTAAAATTATACGGACTTGTCCATCTGTCATTTCAACATAGCATCAACATTTAGATTTTTTTTTTTTCTTTTTTCAGATTTTTGTTCCCTACATAGGAGATACATTATACTGGGACTTTTTCTTTTTATTTGCTTTGAAATAATCGCATCGTATTACATTCTGTTTTCTGAACTCCATACTATACTTATCCTTGCAGGGACGCTGGGCGCTGAATTCAATCTTAAATACAATTTTAAAAATAAAAACCTAAAGTTTCAGCATACCAACAGTGAAGTGCATGAGAGCATTAAAGATTCCCTTCAAGTGAACTATAACTTGTCACATTATTTCATAATTTTTTTTTAACGCAGACCCATTAATATGCAAAAAAAAAAAAAAAAAGAAGATAATGACAAAGAAAAAAAAAACCCATCGGTGGCCAACAACTTTACAAGAACAATAACTAGGACAACGATCCATCCAGACTCATTTCAGCATCACTTGTTGCTTTAATCGTGGCCACAGCGCAACCGTATACTTCCCTGATCGGCTCCCACAGCGAAGTATGCGCACAGGCAGCGTGGTGACACGACGTGATTGGCTGGCCTCGCACAGGGAGGCTGAATGCGCAGCAGCAGCAGCGGAGTGTTTCGCAGCTGCGCTCGAGTCTGAAGAGTTACAGGCGCAACTCTCTCCGGAGCGTTCACGCAGCACCCATAAAGTCGTTTTAAAAAGTGAAGTTTCTTATCAAAGTGGACTACTGTGTATGACGCTGCGCGCGCGCGCGCGCGTGTGTGTGTGTGCGTGTGTGTGTGTGCGTGTGTGTGTGTGCGCGCGGGAAAGTACTCCAGACTTCTTGAAACTCGATCGGTCCAAATCATCCTCCAGGTGCCATCCTCTGGTTCAGGTCAGTGTCTCTGAAAATTGTCCGATATTCAGATTCAGGTGTGCTTCTTAGACTCTTAATAGAGTTAACCAAGTCTGATTTTGTCGGGATGTTTAAATAGAACCATTATGTTGTTTTAGGTATCTTAAAAAAAATAATAATAATAATTAAAAAAAAGACATTGGTTGTCTTTTATTGAAAAATAAATCGGAGGAAATGGTCAGGTTCACTGGCGTTATGGTGCGTTCACTGTCCTAGTTGAAAATGAATATCTCAAGTTGGACAGTATGAGGGTCTTACAGAACAGCCAGATGCAAACACAATTCAAAAATAAATAAATTTATTATGATTTTTAAAAAATCATTAAGTGTGTTTGTGTTTTCTAATCGTTTTTTTTTTTTGCTTAAATTGTAATTTTAGAGGAAATGCTTGGAAATGCTTATTTTAAGCTATGAACCACTTATTCCTCTATTAGAAAGTGGAGTTGTTTACAATCTCTGTGAATGACTATTTTTCCTTCAACTCCATCAGCGCCATGTTCACCACGAAGAGCCCTAAAGTGTCTGAGTCGGCTGACTCCTGTCAGCCCTCCTCCTCCTCCTCTTCCTCCTCCTCTTCGGTGGAGAGCAGCCGATTCCTGGAGTCCGGTCCGGACCCGGGGCTGGTCCCCGTGACGCGGCCCTCGCTGCTGGCACGACGCCTGGTGCGTTTGCGGGCATGTCGAAGTCACCTGAGTCCCATAAGACGCCGCAAGAGGGAGATGATCCCCGCCGATAAGAAAGATGCCACCTACTGGGATAAGAGGCGCAAGAACAACGAGGCAGCCAAGCGGTCCCGGGAGAAGCGGAAGATCAATGACCTGCTGATGGAGGGCCAGCTGCTGGCCCTGAGTGAGGAGAACGCCCAGCTGCGGGCTCAGGTCCTTAACCTGCAGTACCACACTAACCTGAGTTTGGAACAAGGCAAAGCTGTTCCTTCCTGTGCAGCATCCTCTACATCCGTGCTAGCTTCCACTCTGTCTTTGTCTCCGCACACTCCTGCCTTTCTACAGGCGGGACTCTGGCGCAATGATGGGAGCAGCTCATCTGCTGTTTCTGTTGTGAGGCAACAAGAAACAGTGGTGCACCCCTTAGAGGGCAAGATTCCTTGTTTTAGCCCCGTTTTTAACCCACTAAGTCATCATTACTTTGTCGCACAAGGCCCCGTGCCTCTGCCAGGCGCCAGAGTCCTCTCCCATGGAGGACCTGCGGGGGTCTGCAGGCCAGCGGAGGGGGACGCAGACGCCCAGCGACAGGTCACCTCCAGCAGCAACGACGTCTCCATTTCTACCGTCGCTCCTCCCCAGCCACTCTCCGCCTTGGCATCGCTTCTGCCCCCTTTCGACCCACTCCACCATGCCCCCACCGTCCCATATCCGCACCAGAACTGGGTAGTACCCAGTCTCAACCACCCGGCGATGTGGCGCTCCTCATACCTGCAGAGGCCCAGCGTCTACCCCGGCCGGCCCGGTCACATACACGGGAGGCAGGGCCACAGCGTCCGCGTGCAGGAACAACTCCAGAAGGGATTCATGAGCCGACTCAACACGGAGCAATGAGAGACACCCAGGATGCTGCAGTAAGAGTGGATACCTGCAGCTCAACTTGACAAAAAAAAAAAAAAAAAAAAAAAAAAAAAAAAAAAAAAAAAAAAAAAAAAAAAAAAGATTTAAAAGCGACAAAGACAACCGGCATGAATATTTTCCGGTTTCCGGTGCACAAATTCCCGTACGGGATACTGTACTACATTGAAAGATTTAGTGTGTGCATGTTTCTCTAAGATAAAAAAACACATTAGCTCTGATTTTCTCAGGTTTCATGGATTTATGTTACCCTTTGCGCTCCTGTTCCGGTGCTATTCAATTTTACACAACCGATTTATAACATCAATTAAAATAAACATGAGGCATTCTGATCTGTTTTGGTTGAATTAAAATGAAAAATTGTCGCTTCATTTGCTTGTAGAGGGGTTATTTGATTTATTTATATTTCATTTTATTTTATTAACCCTTTTTTCTGTGGTGAGGAAAAAAAAACCCAAAAAACTTCGCTATATTGCGCCAGCGAAACTGGATGTTTGTTGGTGTTCCCCTTTATCCCCACTGCGTGTTTCCCCCGCACGATTTGATTCACTGGAAAACCAAACCCTCAACCGTTCAGCCCAACAGTTTAACGATCAAACCTTCCACCCCTGGGTAATAACTTTCCTCATGTAACCAGGGAAACGCAATTAAGCCATCAAAAACTCAGATATTGTAGTAACTAGTGAGAAAAGAAAGTGACGACAATGAAAAAAAAAATTAAAACAAAAAAGAAAAGAAAAAATGAAGCAATGTCATTTCTTTCCATTTCTAACATGATCATGTTGAATTTTAATATGAACATCTATCTAATGAGAATTAAACTCTCCGCCCCTAAGTTGGGATCTTGTGTTTGTATCTTCATCGTATGGCATTGAAAAAAGGTAGTTTATTCAAGTGTATTTACAAGTAAGCTTATTTTATACCAAAAAACGAGGTAGTGTACTTGAAGTTTGCTTTCATAAATGATATTTTATTTACTGAAGAACACTTGGCTTACACTGAAAAGCACGAAAAGAAGTCTAAGACTTACCCTGTACTTTAATCCTAAAGTTTGCATTTGTACCATTGGCAACTTTTTAATCATTTTTCCCACAAATTACTGATACTTAAAATGTCTTGGTCCATTATGTAATAACGTTCAGGGTTGCAGAACGTGTTTTTCTCCACGCAGCGAGGTTTGATTTGAGGCATCCCGTTATAAACTTACATGTTTGAGGTCATATGTGCTGGAGGTTAAAGGTTTACAGTAAACAGTATGTGTAATAATTTAATTGTCTTAAAATATGCACAGGACTTTTGACTTGATGGAGTTCTGGTTAAGTTTCAACAAGAACACATTTTGGTGACTGAATGCAAATCATGTAAAGTAAAATGTGAAACACATCTAGCACACAAGACGAGTGTACTTGAATGCATAACTTGGTAAGCTTAAAAAAAAATCTTATAGCAGTAAACTTAAAGTATACATTTTTATACATTTAAAAAATGTCTCAATTTAGTGGAAAGAATTGTTAAATTAGTAGATTTTCTAGTACACTTCATGCTTGCTATGCTTATACTGAAGTATACGTCATAAAATGAACTTAAAGTACTTTTTGCTAACATGATTTTTCGTTGCTGTTTTGGGAAAGTTAATCTATTTTCTCAAAACACTGCATAGCATCAAAGCATTTCATTAGTTTCTAAATTAAATATGACAAGAAAAGGAAGGTCCAAAAACAACTTATTGACATTAATCATCGATCACTTTCTGCGGAATCCAACTTTGGCATGAAATAGCGACGAAAATTCCAGCAGAGGGCGCTCCAACACAAATAGTGACAAGCTGATCGTCCTGTGACAATCTTACTACTATGGAAGCGTTGCAAAGCTAATGATTAAACCACTTGAGTTTTCAGTACCATGGTTTTTACATTTCCAGACTCATTTAGGTTTGAAGATAAATGAATGGAACTAATTTGAATAATCTGAGTCAAATTCCCAAACTTCTTGAAGCAACATGTTCCATTTGAAATTACAAAAATTACAAATGTAATTTTCTCACATAACATCTATGTACAAGCCATAGAGTTTCAATCCTCTAACTATAATTTGCTAAAAGATTGAAACTGAAAAATATGTTTTATGAAAGTATTTATTATTTTAGCTCCTCTAATACCTCACTTAGATTCACTATCATGGTTATCCTTTGGTTTGAGTTATTTTCTAAGTATTATCACTGTGCACAGTCTACATAAAAGAGAAAACGAGAACGGATTTTACAGATTGTTGTTCTTCCATATCTATAAGTTTCATTTCATCCTAAATCTTAAGTCTGAAACAACCAAAACAATGAACCGTCTCCATGCCAAATGATTGTTTACATTATTAGCAAGTTGAATTTCACGTGAAACCTGCAGTACTGTCTATACATGGATATAAGGAGAGAATGAAAGACTAAGGTCACTACATGTTCAAAGTGTTAAACCTCTAGCTTCTGCAGCGAGTTGTCCTCTTGTCACAGCTGAGCCTCTAAAGTAAGCAAAGTGTGCTGCGAAAAGCAGAAGCAAACTTGCAAACATGTACTGTCATCTTCGCTGATAACTCCCTACGACTTCTGTATTTTCGGTGAATCTGAGGCTTACAAGATATTTAAAACTACTGTAAAAAAGCGTCGCTTAAGATTTTTTTTCTCTCCTCCCCATTGTGCTTCAGTAAGTCAGTCCTGTGGTTTGTTCCCCACACTGTCTCTTTTACTGCTGCATCTGACACGACTCTAAAGGTTTTTATTTTAAAAGAGAGACGAATCAGGTCAGAATCTGAAGTGTGAAGTTATCAGACAGAGCTTCTAAATTAACATGAACGCAGCTGTACTTCACAGAGCGATGAGACAACGTGCTTATCTGAAGAGTAACGTAATATTGAACTCATGCAGTTTTCTCTTACAATACATGAACTGTATCTGAAAATCAGCAGCAGTGTTGCAGAGGGAAGACCCCCATGTGTTGGCAAGCCACTGATACCACAACACATTTATGATCAAGGGGGGAGTCAGTTGCTTTTCATTTGACAACAGAGGTGGACAGGCAGACTTAAATACAGGAAAACAAGACAAAGGCAGAGAGAAAGCAAAGACAGAGGTGAGAAGCGAGCGGCTGCGATATCCCCTCAGGTTCTCATGAGCGTTTTCACCTGAGAGCTAGAGTTTCACCAGCAGAGTTAGGGGGTCTAACTTAGACTTTCATGCTTAGCGAGACCACGACTCTGCCACGGGTTCACCAGCAGCTTGGGCTCACTGGAGTTTGGAGTCTGAAGGTAAGGCCACTGTTCTGCTCATGTAAGGCACACATTTGGGGAAGGAAATGGTTAAAGTGTCAGTGACTAAATAATCAGATGTTTTTATGTGTTTGTGAGCATTAAATAGTGGTGATTGCATCTCACTATATTGACACAAGGTGAGAAAACCCGAGTCAGCTCAGCGAATTGAAAATTATTTCTTTTTCATGTTCAGTCAAAAGTGGTTTTAAGTGGGTCAAGTTACTCATAACGCTGGATCTTCAAAATAAAAATGGATTTTCTTATGTTAATGTATTACATAGAAGTGACTATTCATTATTCAAGTGCTCTCAAGAAAGGAAGTGTCTCTGCGCTTAACAAAAAAAGATTACGCATAAGCGACGTGTTTGTTTTTAAGTAAATAAAACAATAACACAGAGACGTTTTGTTTGGTTTTGAATTATTTAACCTGTTTTTGTTTTTTTTTGTTTTTTTACCAACTTTCTCGAAAAGTGCCTAGAAGAATGTAATAATTTTTACAAAACTTTTATAACGGTACAGAGTGGATCTTTCAGATGCATTCGGTGACGATCGTTTGAATTTGAACAAAACATAATCTCCGTCTGCAAAATTTCCCTTATATTGTTTCATGTAGTGATAAAAAAAAGTGAAAACAATGTCAATGTAGTAGTAATTTAATTGACTATACAATAGTGTGTGAATAAATGATTGATTAAAGAGTTAACAAATGACTGCTGAAAGCGTATTAATTATTGCATCAGTGTAGTGGATAGTGCATTTATTTCCTGATTAATTAACTCGCTGCTGCATGTAGAGCAGTCAAATTTTTTTTTAAATGTGACATTGTTTGAGGTGTATTAAACAAGTACTGATTCCTGATCACCAAATTAAATTAGTCTGTGCGACGTTTTCAAATGCACTTCCTTATGAAGTCTAAACGTTCAACTCTGGAATGCAGTAAAATAAAGAAAAAGATGAAAATCAGTGACTTAGACAAGATGGCATTTACAGTATTGCAATGCAATAAGCAGGAAGCTGCAACATTTACATGTTGTTAATATATTTTTGCGCTTCAGTGGCACATCCGTTATGTAAGACCCTGCAGAAAGGCTCGTCTCAATGTGACAGCGTTATAGATAAAAAAAAAAAAAAAAAAGTTTTAAAATAGGAAATCTCAACTCCTACGGTTTGTCAGTGATTCATAAAGTACTTTTACTGATATCCACATGTGTGGTCTTAATTTCCTATCTATTCTGACAATAAAACTGAATTTAGCAAATGTTAAACCTACTCTGTCTTCCTGATTGGCAAACATAAATATTTAGTGTTCAACCCCTTAAGTGTTCTTTATTTTGTACTGTTTCAGAATACTTTTGAATTTTATTTAGCTCTTATAGTTTATGAATAATGCATGTAAAAGTAAAAAAGAAGCTTTTGCGTTTATTTACTGATAAAAATGCGGAACTTACTCAAAAGCGAACTTTGTACCTGCTTCACAAGTTGCAGTTAAGCCTTTTCTGAAACAATCCAAAAGTTACCTAAAGCTTTCTTTTCACATCATGTCACCATAATCAAGCATGCCACATAGATAATCTGTTTGACTACATGCAGCTTTGCTCTAAAAATAAAAAATATCTAGACATGGCATAAAAATTGTTTGATTGGTTTTAGGTCTGCATCTAGCATCAAAGTGGGCAAGTTGCTCTTGTTAAATATGAAGCTGTTCGTATGACCTATAACCTTTTGGATGATTTGTATGGATTCCTGAGTATGGACAGGTGTGTATGTGTGTGTGTGTGTGTGTGTGTGTGTGTGTGTGTGTGTGTGTGTGTGTGTGTGTGTGTGTGTGTGTGTGTCTGTCTGTCTGTGTGTGTAGTCGTTCCTTCATCTAAATTCAACAATGAGTCCCTGTTGAGCAACCAGAGGAAAAAAAATAACAGTGGATTTTAACAGCAAAGCCTGACCATGGGGGCAGTACTGTGGAGTAGGTATTCGTGAAAAATGTGTTAAATGAAATCAATTTGAATTGATTTATTTATGTCAAACAGGTTTTTAAAAACAAGAAAACAAACAGGGAAGACGTGCATACATAACAGAGAATATCATAATTTGTTTACCACCATTTTTCCATTTGAAGAGGACCAGGAAGAAATGAACACATATTTACTACCCCTTATCTCAATTTAATGAAATATATTACCTACCAACTCAATATTTATCAAAAAAGTAAAAAATAAATAAAAAAATAAAACCTTGTAATAATATCATGTGCCTGTTCAATATACTGTGCTAAAGAGCCAACAAACTAACTCATAACAAGACAAGAAAATCTACTGATAATAATAATAATAATAATAATAATAATAATAATAATAATAATAATAATAATAATAATAATAATAATAATAATAATAATAATAATTGTAAATAACAACCGGACATACAGCATCAGAAAAATTACCAACTCCTTGCCATTGTACACCTGTACATTCTTCTTAATCTGTTATATAAGAAAAAATAAAGTTTAGAAAAGCAGAGAGGAAGAAAAATTATGATAACAGTGTTAATAAGATAACAGTAATAAACTACCAATAAAAATAATAGTAACACAGAAGGAAGTAAGGAAAAAACTCATATTTGTGTTAATTCCCTTCTTCCCTGCACAACATAAGTAACATAGCTTTTATTTATTTTTTAGACTGGTTGATGTTTGGACATTGTTTTAGTTCCATACTCAGCCCTACGCTCCATTGTTTGGCCCCAGCTGCAGTAATACAAAATCTTTTCGTAGTTGTTTGGAAGCCACATATTTTGAAATTCAGTCTTCCCCTTAAGTTGTACCCACAGTCCCTGTCATTAAATACTTAATGAAGATAAAGATGAGAAGAGCAGAAACCGTAAGAAAGCCTAAACCCACCCAGCAGGAAATAGCCGTCCACAGCAGCCTGGAATAAGAAAGACAGAGGAGGGGGCGAGCACTGCGCCATCAGGGTTGTATTTATGCTATGTAGCTTACTCAGGCGTTCAGGTTGTTCGTTTTACCCGTTTGCCGTCATCAGGGGAAGCTGGCATTTGTGGTCCGATGAAACGGAGCGCATTCCCTGTGGATCAGTGATGGGCCTCTTGTCTAAATGTCTTTAAAAGTAGATTCAAAACTCTTCTTGTACTTTAAGCCAGATTTGATAAACTGACTTGACTTTAATCTTCGTAAGTTAAAAGTTTTATGTTTGCCGTATTTCATGCTTCTACTTAATTAAGTGAGCCTTCCTGCCAGTTTTACAGAATATTTATCCCACAGCATGACGGTACCCTCTCTGTGTTTCACCATCGGCGTAATCACAATACTCTTCATCTGGTTTGCTTTGGACACGCTGTACGTGTTGCTACAAATTAGATTAAACTTTATTAAATGAATTCTTTCTCTTTGCATGGTATGCCATTCAGTTTATTTTTTCCAAATTTCATCTCTTGCGATTTTTTGAGCAAAATTTTGTTTAGCAACTATGTCATCATTTCATCATCATTTTATAGTGAAGGCCGTTTGTGTCTGTTTATGAACTTTGAGTGTGTGGGCGCATGTGGCAAAGTTTTCATGGTTAGTACCAAGGAAGCTGCAGTGTTTAAGACAAATTAAGAATGTCCAGTTAGCATATAAGATAATTAGTTTGTAAAATAGATTTAAAAAATAATTAGTCATCCTGTAATAACAACAACAAACTCTGACTGGTTTAAGAGCTATAAAAAAGTTACTATCAAGGACAGCTGTTTTTTTTCTACTTGTAAGATAAATCTGAATGTAAAATAAGTGGCATTAAGCTTTTACACACAACAAAAAAACCCCTGTTTTGTTGGAATATTTTGTGTAAACTGAAAAACAGGCCTGAAAAATGAAACTGAAAAACAAAGATTACATACAGGTTTCCTCAAGGCTCCTCTGTCAGGCCCCTTTTTACCCTACATTATAGATCATATATTCAATCTGTGCTGACATTTTCTCTCCTCTGTTGATTTGGAGATGTTAGTATTAGGTCAAAAATGCACTTAGGAGAGTAACGTAATAAGATCTTAGGAGTTGGATAATGCACATTTATAGAAGTGTTTAATAGATCATCAGGAAAACTGTAGTCGGTCTGGCTGACCGCTCTCACCCTTTAAAGTTCCAGTTTCTGCCTTTGGCTCCGACGTCTCTGCATGAAAAGCAACATGTACATGTACAAGGAACATGTATTCCTTTGTTCCTGTGGCAGTTTTTCTTTTTTAATCCAGGACAAGGTAGATAGAGGACTCATCCCTGACTGCTGGTTGAATCCATTTCATATATCATTGATGTTTGTAGCAACCGTCAGTCGACAATGATATACATTGCTGCACTCTTCCATTTATATATTGTTTTATACTTGATGTCTTTTTGGTATGTTTGATTGTTCTTTTTTTTACTTGTTAACTTTTGAAACCTTATCTATTAGTTTTTTTTTAATGTCTTTTTATATCCACCTATTTGCTGTTACATTAATTGCCCACTCGGGACTTGAATACATCTGAAATATGAAAACTTTACAAACCAAGGAAATAATTCATAGACATAACATTTGTGGATAAACGCTATTAGCCGTTGCCAGCGATGCCCGTAAACGAAGGGAACAAATCATTGAGGTCGAGCTGCGTGGAGTGATTCACTTGAATTTTACCGATGACGGTTTAAAACAAACGCACACAGGGCGTAATTAGGTGAAGAGTCGTTTCAAAGAGAGGGACTAATGCTTTTCTATGAGAGGTTATTTTAGCAACGACTGGCAGCTCGCAGAGCAACACAACAACAGATGGCGGACTGCATGAAAACGGATAGACGCCAAAAGAAGAAGTTTGAAAGTTCCTTACTAAAAAGCAGGCTGGCTATAATTAGTCAATAAGAAACAGGTGCAGCAGGGGTGGTGAGCAGGCTCGACCTCAAGAGAGATTTCACTCAGGAACCCTTTTTTTTTCTCTATTCTCTTCATCTGTGTCTCCCTGAGTGATTATTGTTCTCGCTTTTCCTGTTGCTGCTTTTTAAATATACAACAGTCAGTGCCCCACACAAGTAGTGTGTATGCAGGTGTGCAGTATCTCACACACACAGGGTATGCAGTGTTGCTGGGCATAGGTTTGAATATTTTTAACCCGATGTGTTTTCTCGCTACCACACACAAGGTGCTTGACTGGGCCCCTTTTAAACTCTGAGCTTTGATGCATCTGCCACTGCGTTACACTTGCATGCAAATTCACAACAAGAAGGTGAGCAAAACGGCCAAGAAAGCAAAGCTGAAATAATTTTAAGAAAAACGTAGTTTGAAAATAAACACTGCCTTTCAATTTGAAGTAGCACTTTGCTATGCTTTCTTCCCAAGAGAGCGCCTATGTGTGACATCCTGAGTGACAGCTTCCATCAAGAGGTGTCACATTTAGCTGCAAGCATAAGATGAGACCATGATGTTAGATTGAAATGGCTTTATAAGTATAAAGGTGTGAGAAAAGCAGATAGGCTAAAAGATACATGTGTAACGGTGTTGTATGAAGAAACTTGTATGTGATCGCACGCAAGGGAGTGTGAATGCTGTGGTTTTAACATATCTATTCATCTTGCAAGGTTTCCCTCGAAGCCACACGTGAATTTATGTTAATGACCAAGAATTTGCCAGAAATTGGTATTATTTTCTTCTTAAGGTCAACCTGACCCCTTTTGTTCACCAGCTGATGTTGTGGAGTAATAAACGTCTCTTACAATATGTTAATCCCATGCAACCTTTTATAATTGTTTCACCACGTGATGCGACCTTTGCATCTCGCAAATGTTTTGTTTCAGGTTTGAAGGCGTGACGCGCTTCAACAATCCTAAAATGCTTTAATTACTTCTTTAGAATAACGCCAACTTTAATGTTGGGCACAAGTGATGCAGCCCAAATTACGATAAACCTTTGACACTTGGAACGTAGAAGTAAGGAAAGAAGTAGTTTCTGTTTCCTGTCACATTTTTTCAAGTGGTCTAGACAGGTAGGAGGTGAGAATGGGTCAGGGTAGCAGAAGAGGCTGATTTTGAGTGACAAAGCTTAGGTACAGCGATTGCACCTCCGTAGTGGTGGTAGGTGTTATGAGCTGAAAAAACGTCAGCTCTGTTCTACTTTAAGAATAAGCATGCACAGTTTTGAAGGTTTTTGTAGAATGAGATTCTGTGGAATTAATTGAATTAGAAGATAAACCGCAGTACACTTCTAAATTCATGGTGAGTTTATTTTCTCAACCTATTAAGGTTTTGTCTATAAAAATATGAATTCTTTTTTATTTTATTTACCAATGTCTGTTACAACATTACGAGACACAGTGGTGGTTTTTAATATGGACATGGTGGCGTACCACTAACTGCAGCATTCAAATGAACTGATCTTTTTATTTTCTGTTGTTTATTTGTGTGACTCGTCAGTAAGAGGTAGACATTTGTGTTGTGCATGCTGTGGGAAAATACTGCTGCAGATTCTGAAGCTTGAATCTGATTCATAATCTTGATTTCAGCAAAACCAAAGAGCTTTTTCTGCATAATCGCATCTGTAGTTTATTGTGCTGTAGTTCTAAATCTAAGATATGCCGACACCTCCAACTTCAGGTGCATAATCCTGCACCTAAACGCAATGAGGTCATTCTCACACTCAATAATTTTGGTGCACATAGATTATTGTTCAAGCAGCTGGTCGATTGCATGTATTTCTGCACTAAAATGCACAAAGTTAAAATATAAGAGGGCACTGAAGGTATTTTATAATCTCTTATCAATTTCTTAGTTTTTGTAAAATTCTTCCTAAGCTTAGTTTCTTAAATGTTGATGATCTCATGGGGGAGGCATGATAAACAAAGTACTGGATAATTTCCATGAGTAGAGAATTATCAGAGCTTTCAGCAGATTGTCATAGAGAACAATATTATCACAGTTTGGTCAGACAGCTCTGTCAGCCATGGGTGGTGAGTGTTGAAACATGTCTGTCGGTTATTGATGCCAGGGAAAGTCCGACTGATAATTATTTTAAAAACCAGCTGAAGATGTGGCTTGTGTCCACCCAAATATGGGAACATAGTCAGTAAAACTTACTTTGTGTGCATAGTGCGTGTGTTTGTCTGTGTGTATTTGTTTTTATGGGAGGTTTGGTTACAATATACTTTGTAAAATTGTGGTATTGTGTGTATGTGAAGTTTATCTATGGAACTTGACAGGTAGCTTGGAGTATTGTCTTTATTCTATTTTCTAGATAGCATAAAATGTCTTGATGTTTTCTTCCTTTATCTGTCATCTTCCTTGTTTGTTCTTTTTAACATTAAGTTATTCAGCCGAGGCCAGATGGCACACCTGGCAGGGGGACAAACAATGGAAATCAGCCTCAGCTGTAATTGGGTCCACAGACATTTGTGCTGTTCAAAATAGCCATGAATGCACAATGTTCCTCTCAAGCAAGAAAATTTTAAAAAATCAAATAAACAAATGTCTTCAATAAAATGTCTTTACAGAGACATGATAGGAATTTTGACAAAAAGTAACTGAGAAGGCAGTTTCTGTTTAAATTTACTTTTTTAAATACCAAAACCTTTAATCTTCCCACCTTTTTTTGACCACATTACAGCACAGAGACTGATCTGTTTTAAATTGTTTGAAAATCTCCTCTGTCAAAAACATCAGCTTTGGTTCTACAGAAAGTTGATCATGACATTTTAATTAAGGGTGTGCGACACTGGGAATTTTGGTGTTGATCCGATACCAAGTAAATACAGGGCTAGAATCGCCAATACCAAAACCGATACAATGCTTTTTATTGATATGTCACTGAATAATTATCATTGATTATTTGACTTCAGTTAGTTGATTATGATTATGACGAAAATACAGGACAAAGATTTGAGGAAAATAAAAGTGTTTCTTTTATTATTATTAACTAACTACAATGTAACAGAATATATAATAATGTCATTATTGCACAATTTTTTATCAGGATTCCCAAGTCTGCAATTGCAATCTGCAGGAAACCAAAACAGAAATACAATATTCCCTTCTATAAATAATTGAATTTAGTGATATAACGCATTTTAGAACAACAAACAATAATAACTCCAACTTAAAACAAAACACAAACACAACACAGATAAAAGAAAAGCAAAAATAAATATCATAAAAGAAACTCAACAAATTAATATCTTACTGTATTAAAAGTCAGTGAGTACAAAAGCATTGTCATATTCAGCAATATCAATATTTGAAATTTGAGGTATATCTTTATTTGTCATATTATGTGTATATCTTTTTTCTGACACAAGACCGTCTTCGATTAGACAAATTGTTTTCAGTTCCCATTTTGTCAAGTTAAAAAGGTAAAGTTACTGTTTTCTGCAGAAAAGACTTTGTCACGGGACTGGGTGCGGTTTGTGGGAGGAGGGCCGACATAGGGGCTTACCCAGAGCGCCAGCTTACTTTGACATTTCTATCACGTAGCTCTCTAGGATTTTTTTGTGACAAATTTGTGCATCTCTGCAAGTAATTATTTCTTTTTTTTCTTTTATTTTAGGTCATTTCTTTGTGTTTCTTTTACATTAAGCATGGAGTCCCTTTCCCTCCCTTTCCAAAGAGGTGAAGACAGCACCGTTTTCCACGTTGAAAGTGACCCGGTGCGTAAAGGACCTCGCCGCAAGAGGGAATTCATACCTGAGGAAAAGAAGGACGCCCTCTATTGGGAGAAGCGTCGCAAGAACAACGAGGCAGCCAAGCGGTCACGGGAGAAGAGGAAGTTAAATGACTATGCGCTGGAGTCTCACCTCATGGCTCTGAAAGAAGAAAACACCAGGCTTAGTGCTGAATTGATGGCCATCAAGCTACATTTTGGCCTGGCTCAGTCCACGGCATACACAGGTCGCCAAAGCAACCAACTGCAGCACCACTCCCACAGCAGCGTCCAACCCAGCACCTATAACCAATCCCTGCAGGGGAATCCCTACTGGAGCACCAGAGACTCTTCCTCTGTGGCCAATCACCAGTCTTCTTATCCATTTTTAATCCCTGCATATGCCCTCCACACAATGAGGGGCTATTCTTACCTAAACGGATCGGGCACGAGTGGATCTGGTGTCCTAGCACCTCTTGTTCTTCCTCGAAATCTGCTGCCACCCTATCCTGCCTGTCCTGGGGCTCCTCTCCCGAAGCCCTACCCCACCAGAGCCACTTCTGACGAAGAAGAGGAGCAGCAAGTACCCGGGGTTCTGTACCGATCCGTCCCACATCACAGAACGAGCACAAGGAAAGACAAAAGTTCTCCACTAAGACAATACATCTCCGACTGACAAGAACCAAGGGAGTATTTCACTTCTGTTGCATCTACTTGTCACCGAGTTTATTTAAAATTTCTGTCATTTGAAATGTTGCCAAAAAAACCGGACCAATTTCTCCAAGCTGAAACAGAACAGCAGCCTTGGTGTAACAGCATTCAACATATCCAGCAGTGTGTGATCCAGTATGTTCTCCTGATTCAAGAAAAAGCCAATTCACACTACATAATGCCTCCCAAAAGTGTGTAAATGTTAAGGTATGCTCATCATGCATCTTCAGCTTTGCAGTCTGTACGTGCTTTAGATTTAAAAATGTCTTTATAAATAGTTGTGGTTCGAGACATACCATAACTGCACATCACAGCATAAAATAAGCCGTGAACCATCTAAAGGAACTATCAGCTGGCCAAATTTATCCACGTAGCTTCAGCGTTAGCGTATCTGACATGTCTAAAGGTTGATCAAAACTGACAGCAGCGGTGTGTTCTTGGTTGTAAACAATAAAATATGATGACTGACAGCTTTGGTTTTCTTGTGTGGGCACATTTAGCCTTCTTTTCAAACCCCTTTACCACAGTGCGTTTGAATGTTTTAGTATTAAGATACGAACAGGAATGACCTTGTGCTGTAAAGATTTAAATAAATGACGTTTAAAACTGTGAAATACATACACTCGTCGTTTGATAACTGTCCAAATTCTGCTGATTTTCTTTATGAACACAGATTCATCTCAGTAACCTGGTATATCATCTCATGTAATTTATTTTAATGATTACAACTAATATATATAGTAGTTTTGTGATGCATTTCCAGGGTTTATTCTGTCATTTTTGATGAACACGACTTAAAGCTGACAAAAACAAAAACTCAGTTTCTTGGAAAAATAGACTTTTACATCATACCGATTGTAAAATGTGCTTTGATACATGAGGATTACGGTGTGGTCCATACTCACAGGGAATACTAGCAAAACATATCTTTGCTTAAGGAGCTAGTTATATTTCTAAGCACGCCAACAGAAAGTTGAGCTGTTAAGCCACTGCTTAAGCAGAGACAGCTTTAGAAGTGTCTTACCTGAGTGTTAATAATGGCAGCCTGACCTACCAAAGACCAAAACATTGAAACAGCAGAAGGAGCGATGGCCCTCTCCTTTAGCTATCCTGTCTCTTGGCTGAATGCTTTAAGTCGTCAGCAGCTCAGAAAGCAGCAGGTTGTTGGCTCTCACCCTGACACTGCTGATAGCAACGTTGTTCCTGGCCAGGCAAGCAGTCCGTCCTACTGGCTCAATTACACACAGAGACTCAGAGCCAACTGGAGGACACGAGCCTACTTTAGGAAAACGCTCTGTAGGGTAAATCTGTTTTAAAATGTGGTCATAAATTCAATGCATCATTAGCTGTAATAGTTTTGATTGTTAAATATAATTTATAAGCCACTTCGTTGTGGGATGTCTTTTGAATTGGACCGATTTATGTGCTGTAAAAAAGAAAGAAAAAAAAAATGCCATCAAGTTTTTTTGTTTGTTTTTTTTTTTTGTCCCTATCTGTTCCTTAAAACAACAGTGGGTAACTTTTATAGAAACACAAACGATTTCTTAAAACTGTCACTTATGTTATGACAGTATAACATGAGAGAGATAATCTGAGACAAAATCGAGCTCCTCTGCCTCCTGCCTGTGGTTCTGCTCAGAAATCCACCACTCCCAGTCAGAACCACCCAACCAGAACTGTGAGGAAAGGCTTCGCACTGTCAATCATGCTCATGTGTACGCTGCTCAATGTGCTAGTGGCGGAGAAACAACCTCTCATTACAGGAAAACTGTTATCTGGCATGATAACTGGGCTGGGCAGAGAGAGAGATAATGGGAGAGTGTGAGAAGCGCGTACACGAGGGTGGTTGACAGTGCTAAGAGCCTTCTCCTGGTTCTGATTGGTTGTTTCACCCTAAATGAAACACGAAGCAGCAGATAAAGAACAGAATATGACTGAAACAGAAAATATTATGTGTAAGAGATTTAAGAAATACTGTAATAAATTCAAAACACATCACAGAAGTCTCACCTCTAATCAAAGCTAATACATTTTCTTTATTGTCAATTGAATATTTAAGCGTCTGTATTGACTAGGATTGTTTCACCAGCCCCGCTGCTGCTCTGTGATGGCAATGAGTCGGGGTAAAAATCTGGCTCTACACAGTGTAGTAAATTATTATATCAACAGTTTCATTCTTAACGTTTGTTTGTGTCACTGGGGGAAGTTTAAATGTTAAGCTTAGATATGCTAGCGCGATGCACATAATGTGATAGTTTCTTGACTAGTTGTTATTATTTCTATCTAAATTATTTTTTTCATTTGTAACATAGATCTTCTTTCACACAGTGATAAAGTCGAGACTTGAACAGTGTTTCACATTGTATCACTTCACCTTTGATGTAACTTATTTACTTTTGCCCATGTTTTATTAATAATTCACATTTATCAGTGAATCTTAGGCTCTGCTTTGAAAATCTAATATTCTACGGTTAGGAAATCATAAGCAGACTGTTTGTTATTTGGAGGCACATCTGTAACACTCAAACACATATCTGTGCCGCCATGGAAACTGATTATTTATTAACTCTTAATCAAGCAGTATTTTCCAAAACAGCCAATTAAACTTAACCTTCTTCTGCTTTTCAAATAGTATAATTAATTTAGCTCCAACTCAACTTCCTACATTTGAAAGCAACTCTAACCCTAATAACAAATGCACACGGCATAAAATAATCTCACCCCACAATGTGTTTAAATGTTGCCATTGGCAAGCAACCGTTGAATAATTCAGCCGCATTTACTGTAACTGGTAGAGGTGGACTCTCACTTTTATATTCACCCTATTTCTAATAACAGCAAGTGATGAAACAGGTTTCAACTGTATTAGTCAGAGCACAAAATGAATAGTCCAGGAAACAACTCATGATTATACTTTCATGTGTTTTGATGGTTTGCTAATGTGAAACATCACACGTTTTGCTTTCCATTTAAGCAAAAATGGCTTTCATGGAAGAGCTGCATGACGAAGGTTGTTGATGGCAGAAAAATCAGAACCAAGTCCTGTTTTCAGTTTGGCCCAAGCCATGCAGGGAATGGGAGCAAATATGTGGAAGAAGATGCTCCGGGTAGTGAAGCCCAAAACTGAACCATGTAAACCACTTAGCATGGTTTACATGCTAAGTGGTATCTGTAGATGGATGTCCTGAATTCAGCATCTCCGTGAGAGCATCAAACCGTGGGAAGTCTCTCTTCATCCGTCATGGAAACTGGACAGACTTGATTGGAAGACAGCGCTAACGGCAGAATACAGGCCACTTAGAGACAATAAAGGTTTGAGAGCTAGTTTATATCAAAGCATATTCACGTGTTAGAATGGTTCATTCAAAGTACAGTGATAAGAAACTAATACCTTAAAGACAGTGTGTTCAACATGGCAGAGGCACATGATGTTCTGGGAAAACCTTTATTCAGCAGGCATGAGAGCTGCTCAGATTTGATTTGGACGCATTGGAGGCCACAAACGATTTGATCAGGTTAATGAGCTTCAATGCAAGAGTTTATATCAAACCATTTATCTTCTTTCGTTGTTGTTGTTTTGACTTCCAGGATTAAAACAGATTAAAAAGGATAGAGGTTTAAAATGTTACAACCAGTGAAAAAACAAAACCAAAAAAACAAAACAGAAAAAAAAAACATAGAAATTATAAGAAATGACATAAGTCAATGTCAAAGTATAGAAAATAAATATTGGTAGCAATGTAGATCCAAACACTTGCTTGTTTGTATTGGTTGTCTTTACCCAGAATGCCTTGCGCTGTAGTTCACGTCCTGCTTTTGGAGCGGTCTCCGGTCCGCTTGGTATTCACATCAAGACCTACGTTTTTAGGCAGACCAGAGTTTGATTGCACATTCACACCTCTCAAACACAAACCAGACTTTCTTTTCAAACGTACTACAGCTTGATAAAAGTGAACAAAACAGGGCTGGTGTGAATGCACCGTTTAAAGCACCAAGTTCTGTTATTTTCTTGCATTCTGTTGGTAATGAGTTTCATAATTTTTTTTTTTTTATAAAACCAGTAAATTGACCAAGATTTGAAAATTGACGGTCACTCCTCTTTGTACATGATTGAGCTTTAGCTAGACTTGCAGCTGTAATAATAGTAATGGTGGTTCTACAAAGCAATGCAGCTGGTTGCCACACCTGTCAGATTTTTATTTGTAAAAAAAACCAAATAATATATATATGTATATATATATTAAAACCAGTATTATTTTCCTGTCACTTCATAATTTCTTCATAATTTCTGTCACCATTAAATGTGAATACTTTCAGTGTGTATGAATGAAGATAATTTTCACCTTTTAACCATTTTAACTAGGAGTGGTGAGAAAAAGGAATCAAACCACCTGTCAGATGAAGTGACGAATGAAAGAGAAAAATTACAAGAGACATGAGTCATACTGACACCTTTACCTTTTAGTCAAAATGAAACTAAGGCAAACCTGAGTAACTGTGCCATGGGGTTTTAACTGATGTAATCCAGGGCTTGAAAATGTTAACAAGATTTAAAACTAATGCATGAGGATATACTGAAAATAATAATTATTATTTTGCAGGTTTTGTAATATTCATCAGTTCAATTGGATTTGTGGGCCTAAATAACATATCTGAATTTAATCCGACTGAACGAGAGCAGACAAAATGAAGCTCGAGCATTCTCTGTAGATGATTCTTTTTTTCTTTTCTCTTCAGCAACTGCTAACCACAACAATCCCATTTAGGCCACCGCATTTCAACACCATGGTAACACAATATGTGTAATAACTCTGCACACACACAAACATACACGCATGTACGTGTGCACGCAACACGTTATATCATCTTTTTCACCCAATCAATGTTCCCAGCATTGCACCAAAAATAGCTCTGGTGAAGCAGAAGTTCAGCATCTCTGTGTTAAAGTGCAATCTGACATCATTTCCTCTTACAACCAAATGACAGAGGCACTCAAGAATAAGGCTGCTGCACATTTTGCCACTCTTACCCGCGTCGTGTGTTGGGGGTTATTGTATAGAATCATATTCAGCGGACTAATTTGATCAGTGACGTAATTTCACACGAATGCCAGTAAAGAAGGCCTCGTAGGTGACACATCTTCCCATTGCTGTGCAGACTGAGATGTTGGTGCATAAGGCGTTAATTCCTCTTCAAAGACCCCCACCTCTGCAAGCTGGCTGCAGTTAACACATGCAAACGTAGGAGGGAGTTTGACATGCACCGAAGTTACTTAATAAATACAATTTTCTGCCTCAAAGACGTCAAATAAAAACAGAATGAACATTTTCCATCTTGAACAAGATTGCGCCTTGATTTCCTCCCCATGAAAACACAAAATCTTCAATATGCAGTCGAACAGTTCACATGCCGGTTTTAGTGCTGCAAACAACAGCATTTCATGCTTTCATGCACTGATTCACATTTATCTACTTTTCTGACTGTTGCTTTTGGGAAATAAATGAAGACTCGACTCATGCATTGCCCCTGTCTGTAAAAAGGTGAATTGTTAAAGTGTCACAACAGGGATTTCTACGTTTCTGAGTCACCTGATGATCATTTTTCTTTTTCTCATGATGAGTGCAGCAATCGATAAGTCACAATCTTTGCTGACGCATCTGCCGGCGTAAATTGTGACAACAGAACCTGACTGTGATAACAAACGCTTTCACTTCTGTGCAGGTAATGCACAACATGCAAAAACACAGCAATAGAACCTTTTCATTTCTTCATTCCTCTGTGCAAACTGCTAATGCGAACATTTCATTACTGTAACAAACACGCAAGGCGTGCATCAAAAAGTCAGACGATATTTGTGACATCAAAGGTGCGAAAGCCCTTTACGCACAGTCTCCTCTGAGGTGAGGACATGTCATTCAATGAGTCACTCTTTGCCGTTTTTGTGGACATAAGTGTGGGGAGTGTCAGAGCAATAAACACCAACAGAGTGGCCAAAGTGTCAGTGCCCGACCCCCAGAGCGCAGGCGTTTGAAGTTTGTCACACACTTGTTTTTTCCCCCTTCAGTTGGAACTACGTGTGCCCTGAGGAGAAAGGGTCATCTCAGGCTCAACTCAAAGTCTTTTTAGTAGGTTACGCGTCTTTATTTGGACTGAAATAGCATCCATGTGTATTTAAAAAGAGACGTGATGAGGATTTTTGTCTGGGCCGTTTCCTGTTTTTACATATGCAAAGGTAAAAAAAGATTCTTCATTTAGCAGAGGCCAACTTTGCCATGTTTGCTGACATGCACGGGTCTGAGGAATTAGCAATACAAGCAGAAAGGATAAATTATTATTTTTTTCTTTTCCAGCCACATGTTTCATATCATTAAAATATTTAGTATGTGAGCTGGAACCTTTAGACATCCATCCCGTTCTGCAGTAAAACGGAAACCTGATAAAACTTGATAAAATATTTATAGTGATATCTTTATTAACATATGAGGAGATGGAAAACGAAATTGCTTGTGTTGGAACAACCTCAATCCAAATCATTACCATAATATGTTTGGGCCTTTCTGAATGGGTGAAAACAAAATAATTCATTGTGGATTTCCATACATGATTTCATGTATCAGGCAGTGGAGGAGTTTCTTGAGGAAAATGTCAGACAATCTGTAGGAAAAAAAAAAGAAGAAAAATAAGACAAAGCAGAACTGAACTCTCTCCAGTGTGAGAATGTGTCCATATGTGGACATTAAGAAACACCATAAAATTAAATCTTGAGTAGTGAGTCGTATCTCAAGCTCTTAGCACAAGTGCTGCTGAATATCTCATTATTTTTTCCATCAGAATTGGTTGAAAAAGTCAAATTCTTGATTTGAATCATTCGAATGGTAGCATCATGCCATGGGTCTATTTATGGTACCTGGTAACGTACCTTAAGAAAAAGAGAGTAAAGAATGAGGACTGCCTCCAAATGTTCCGACTTGATCTCAGTCAACACCAGATAATTGAAAATTAGACAGATGCGTTTTTTTTGTTTGTTTTTTTTTACAGGACAACAATGCCTACATGTCATGTTGGATTTCAGCATTGATAATGATGAATTCATGTCAGGCTTGTGGAAAGGTTGTGACCTTATCTCTGATTTATTCCACAAAATCAGCCAATATCAATTCATAACACCAGTTATGAATTGATATTGGTATTGCTAGGATATTGATATTGCTAGGAGTGGTGAAATACCCAAACGTTATGCCAGAACCTTGTGGATGACTACAAAAAGCATGCGGTGAAAGAGTAATTTTTTTAGGGATAGTTGACCAAATGTACACCTCAGTAAGTATGACAAGAAAAAAAAAAAAAAAACTTTAAACATGTGAACCCAATTCTTATATTAGAAAAATATTTAATCTGTATCCTTCAAACTGGTTTGAGTCATTTCATCAAAGCCCCAAATCCATTGGGGTGCATGATGTGTGTAAATAACTCACCAGATTTGTGATCTCAAAGATCCTGCAGGTTCTTCTGTCGCACCATAATACAAGCTGAGGTAACCAATCAACTACGATTCTTAAGTTGGCCTTTTAGCTTTTTGTCAGAAATGCATGTTTACATCAACTATTTTTAAAAGCTTTTAGATTTGTCCTCCTCCTACTCAAATAGGACCTCAGAGGAGATCTAGAAATCAGAACTGAAAGTTTTGTTCACAAAAATATACCCTTGTGTAATTTTTTTGGTTTATTTTCTATTCTATGGATGTAACATGCAGTATTAAAAAGCAACAGTTTGCATTTAGAGAGCTAATTATAATCAGTTGCTTCAAGGTTTTATTTATTTCTGCACTTTCTGTATCTACAAGATATATAAAACATCCTGTACACTTTTTATTCCTTCAAGTCAACTTAAGTGATCAATGCTGACTCTTGTTTAATTCATCAATACAAATTGTTAAGACTAAGACTGAAAGTCTGGACAGGCTTTCACTTATATAGTTGATCAGATCAACAGAGTTAGACTCTTGAATTAGAAAAGACATTAATGAAAAATGAATTAAGAAAATAAAATATGTCAGCATTATTTGTCAACACACAGCATATTAAACTCCGACAGTAGTTTAATATATTGATTTCCATGTTTGCGTCAAATAGTTTTAAAGAATAGCCATAAGTAATATTTCTCTTTCACAGTTTTGAAAGTGTTTTTAAGATGTAAAATGTGTTTTTGCATTTAATTTCTTTAAAGGGTCCACCCATTAATTTGTGTACATTTATTCATTGAGGGAAAACCATACAGTTAACATAATATGGCATTTTTCCTTTAACATTCCTTGAGGTTGGAGCACACAGAGAGAGTGACCTTTCATTATTCCTCCAGAGTCCTCACTCCTCTCTTATGGCTTGGGTCAGAATCTGTAAAAATGCCAAGTAAACACATTTTTAGCTGACTGGTAGTCTGACTTTTTTTTTTTTTTTTAATGTTCTGGTATTTGTAAAAGTTCACAATTCAACCTACTCTAACAAGATTCCTAAAATACCTTTGGATGAAAAGTGTCACAGTAAACTCAGTGACCATTACGCACCTCATATTCAGAGATAAAGAAACAGAATTGTGACTATAGCAGCTGAACACAGGACAGGACAATACCAGGCATCATATTTGAAAACAGTTAATGCTTCAAAAATTGTGCTTTATCATGTCAACAGTACATGTTGCATTGCTGTCAGATGCTTTAGATGAATTTATTAAAAGGGCAAGAAATCTACTGATACTGCACTAATATATTTGAAATCTTTTGCCATATACTGGACACAATTATCAGTTTCAAACTTCAAAATTAATTTAAAGGCAAGCTTTTTTGAGCCAGTGAACATTATTTTACCCTAGATTCTGGTCAGTCATCATCCAACTTCCTTTCTTTTTTTCTTGAGACGGTGGAGTAAAGGTTGCTGAAGCAAAAACCATTAACTGTTTTGTGTCAACAGAGGGCAGCAAAGCCCTGTGTGACATTTGAAGGTAGACGAACAACACCATACCTTAAATCCTGAGTTATTTGTTTAGATTTTTATGTAAACTCTCCCTACATGCATTCTCTTCTCTCTCATACCTCATACATCTGACATACACAAGTCAGCGTGCAGGTGTATAATGTCCCACAGTATTGCTGCCTTCTAAATATATCTAAAGTTTTTATTTTCTTTTTCTCACCTCAGTCTCTTAATGACCGCTGTGCAAGGTCTCTAATACATTAGCATTTTCCCTCCATGTCTCTATCGAGGTCCTTCACCCTCTGCTCAGTGAAAACTCCCCACCTCGACACTTTCAAAGCCAAAAATAGGCAACTGAACTGAAACCTGCTGCACAGTGAATGTCCTTTATGATTGACGACAGAGAGCAGCCACATTTACATGACGAACATGATACACTTAGAGTCGTGTTTACAGCTGCACTGAAGTTCACTGTTTACCGAATGATACTTTAGCAGTTTAATAACGGTAGAGCAGTAAAGTCAGATTAATCACTCAACAGTACTATTAACAGTCACATTAATTTCAATATCAGCAATACAAAATATATATTACATCTTATCATACTCTGTCTGTACAATTTTGGTGATCAAAGAACACCGACGGCTGTTTGTTTTAGAAATACAAATTTGTTAAAGTATGAACAAAAGTCTGTACATGCATTCGCTTTTAAAGTTTTCTGTTTTAGACCAAGAGGGTAAAACTCTTGTACAGATTTACCAAAAAATAATAATGAAAAAATGTAACTAGAAAATGTGTCTTCATGACTTGTCAGTGTTCATACACGTGTTCACTTGGGTCCTTAAAAAAGTATCTTGACTCCGACGTTCGCTATGAACAGATGTTGCAGGTAGAAGTAGCTTTTCTCTTCCGCACAGGTTTTACAGTAGCTGACATGTTTCTTGGCAACCCTGGTAAAGAATAAATAACCTTAAAATGATCTTTCCTTGCAGCAGTTATTTCTCACACAGAAAAATTTGAAAAAAATAATAATCTGAGCACACTAACTTAGTGGGGAGAGGGAAATCTTATATAAGGAAATCATTGTTTTTAACAACATCATTGGTACTCCTTCTTTTACTAATTTTCTACTACTAGGTATTCATAGGTATTTGACAAAAAAGCTCAATCTTAGGCTTATCTTAACAAAGCCCTTGGTTCCTGTCCCTGTAGAGTTCAACAAACTCTATAAATTTGTGTTGGTGATTGCAGGGTAGTATTTTCGCTAATATAACTCCCAAACAATCATCTGCAGTATGTTATAGAGATTTGGTGACCCTAAGATGCCCCGCTTTGCTGCACATCTCTAACAGGGACATTATTTAAATTAAGGCTCATCCTCATGGTAAAATAAACATGAGTCCTTGTCCATGCAGGGAGTAAACAATGGGCCTCGTTTGTTACATTTGCACAATAGGAAAAGAGAACGTTATATATTAATAATTCGAAGGTCATACACACAATTTCTAACCTAAAAAAGTATACATTTTATTAATTTGATTAAAGGCATTTTGTTTCCCAATGAAAAAAAAAAAAAAAAATCAACAAAAAAATTGGATTTTTCCTAAGATGTCTGTGTGAGATCATGCTTCTGCAACTAAAGATCAATTAATTTTTTAGGCATTTTACATATCTATTAACCCTGGTGCCAATAAATGTGGCCAGTGCTGTGCATGGTGCTCTATGGTCAAATTGGCAGTGATGTAGAGAGTGGTACTAAGTTGGTCTATTTTCAAAAATCCATTAGTAAAATCACAGTCAGCATAAGTGAAGGCGTTGTAACTGTATTGAGCTCTAAATATGCACCAAATAGCTGGAATTATCTAAATATATATTGGCAAGTCCTTGGCAATTACTGAGCACCACTATCTAATTATGTTTTCATCAGCTTGGAGTGCTTAAGTCAGTTCGAATGGAGCAGAGATGTGGTCCTTCAAAGGTGAGGATGACGGTTCCTTTCAGGAAAGAAGTGCGTTGGCATGACCTTCGTAAAGGTTAAAGACGTGTTGGACGTTGGGGGGCTTATGTTGCTTGTCTTTAAACAGTCTGTTCAAAGTTTTGAGACTTCCTTCTCTGGAATTAAACTTATATACACAATTATATGAACAAAACAAAGAGCAGTAGAAATGTATCAAAGCGTCATACTGTAGATTGACATTTTGCATGCATGCACAAGTTTCTTTAAACAAAACCTCGTCCTAATAAAATGTCCTGTGGGTTATTGGTTTTAATGTTTCGCACAAATTTAATTTGTTCCATTAATTTGCGTCTTAGTTTGTAACTGGAGCAGTGAAAAACACCAGGGCTTCTGCAGAATCAAATCATTTTCATGTTGAACTTTCGTGCTCCCCCTTGTCCTCCACTGGCTGCTGGTCCGTCCACTTTTCTGAAAGAATACTCAACCGAGAAGTTGTTCTTGTGCTGTCCTCTACCCCGACTCCACACAAATAGCAGGATGAAGCAGAACAAGACCACTCCCAGAAACATGATACAGCCCATAGCTGTAGATATTAGAATGGTCTTGAGGTCAAGGGTGAACTTCAAGAACACCCTGGTGTCATTCAGATTTGTGTCGTTAAGGTCCCCGACGTAATAGGTGCGGTTGGCCATGAGTGCTGCATCCAGCGGTAGCCCACTGACTGTGAGCGTAGCAAAGTAGGTGTCATTCCCACCAGCATTGCTAGCGATGCAGATGTAGGTTCCACTATCAGTTACCTGGGCGTAGCGTATTTCTAGAGTGCCCTCTGGTAACACAGTCAGTCGCCCACTGCTCTTTGTGGTTATGCGTCGACGCTGAGGAGAAATCCAGAATATCACCGGCGTTGGCTCACCTTCTGCTCTGCAGATAAAAGACACTACTTGCCCTTCGCGGGCTGAAATTTGCTGTAATTTCCTGTTGCGAATTTTAGGCTTCTGGCAAGTAAAGTGGTCAAAAAGAGCTGAGTCGGTGAAAGCGCTAAGAGCCCGACCTTGGACTTCAACAGGGGTCATGCACACAGGGGAGGCACCATCAAAATTAAGGGTCTTTCTACGCTGAAGGATCCAGAGCAGGCGGCAGTCACAGGCAAGAGGGTTTCTGTCCAAGCGCAGCGTCTCAAGAGTGTTGACTGACTGAAAGGCTCCCTCTTCCAAGGTCACTAAGCTGTTGGTCGAAAGATTAAGAAGGCGGATTTGCCTCAGACCACCTAATGCATAAGGTTGAACTACTGCCAGGTTGGTGTTCACCAGATGCAGCTCCTTCAGTCTGATGAGATCCCGCAGACCCCAGGACTCTAACACAGTGATTGGATTATGGGAGAGGTTGAGGCTAGTGAGGTGAGCCAAACTACGAAGGGCAGAAGTGGGCACAGAGGTGATGTTGGTGTGAGTAATGAACAGCCAAGACAAATTAAGACCTTGAAGGCTATGAGGGGAAATATATTCCAAAAAGGGCCAATGATCAATCTCCAGACCTCTAAGGTTTCCAAGTTTTCGAAAGTTCTGGTCGTCTAAGGAGGAGATGCTAAGATACCTGAGTCGCAGAGTCACCAGGCTGTGCAGATAGGATAACGATTGGCTGGACACTGCCGTCAGATTGCATCTCTCAATTGTCAGCTCCTTGAGTCCTACTAATCCCAGAAAAGCCTTGTTGGAAATGTAAACCAGATCATTGTCACCAACCTCCAGGTTCTTAAGACTTTTTAGGTCTTGGAAAGTGAAGTCCAAAAGAATTACAATCTTATTTCCACTCAAATCTAAGGAGGTGAGGTTGGAGAGACGCGAGAAAGCTCCCATGGGAACCAGTTTTAGCTGATTGCCCCTCAGTGAAAGTGACTGCAAGTTCTGAAGACTGGAAAACGCGTTTGGCTCCAGGACGCTGATCATGTTATCACTGAGTTCCAGTTTCTCCAGGCGTGTATATGGAAGAAGATCATCCTGTTCTATCCAGCGAAGTCTATTCCCACTCATGTCCAAAACTTTGGTGTCAGGCGGGATTCCCTCCGGCAAGGAGGACAGACGTTTGCCAAAGCAGGACACGGTCTTCAGCTTCGCAATGCAGTCACAACGCTGGGGACATCCTTGACTTTGGGTGGAGGACACTGAGATCATAAGCAGCAAGAAGAGGAAAGGCAGCAGCCAACATACACCCTGACCCAGGCAAACCCCCATGGCCCTCCTTTCTGCTTCTTCCTCTGACTCCTGTGCGAGTTTCAATCACTGGGTCTGGCACCTGAGCAAAAGGATAGAGGAAAAAGATGAAAAAATAGAAAATGTGAAGGTAGGAAAGAGGGAAAGAAGGAGAGGAAGAGACAAAAAAATAAAGATGGTGAGACCAAATTCATTTAATTGAATTCCCTTTAAGCAATCAAACATTCTGTATTTTAAGCTCAAATATACCTGAAACAGAGGGGAAATTAAAGATAGAGTACAACAATCCCCTACAGGTGATTTCGCTTTACAATGGTTAACTGTGTTCTGTTGAAAGCTGCAAGAATTGTAAACTAGAGAAAAACTCTTAATAGCTCTAGACTGAGTTTCATCTCAGCTATGAGTTAGTTATACATGTGAATTACAATAGGTAATGCATCTTTCTATGTTTCCCTCTGGCTCTTGAATTGTATATTGAGAAAGGGAATTTGTGGATCTCTTTAATTTATTAAACCTAATGTGAGACATTACACGAAAAACTAAGGCACCTGTTGGCTTTCAAACAGCAAACAGACCAGCAAATGGACTCTGTCAACTTATCAATAACATACAGAAGGGAAAACAAGAGATTTATTGCTCTACAGAAGAAAACCATAGGCCTACAAAGTGGAAATGTGTCTATGAACAACACAACACAGTCATTCACCACAGCAGAAGGTCACAACACACAATAATTCAGTCCAGCCCATCATCTGCATGAGTCTCTGAGGACATGAGGCTTATCATAAGACGAGCTTGCTAAGCTCGTCTAATAGGAAACCAACAAATGTGTGAGGTTCTCCTACCCAATGCCTCAGTCTGCTGACGGATGTCAACAGCAAAGTAGTAATCTCCCCATAAACCCAGCATGAAATGCCAGCTACCAGCATGGACAGTTACTCCATTATAATACGCAAACTGCCTGGTGAATCTGTGTCTCACACAAGCCTCGCAGACACGTTTGTTCTTAATTCACAGAAAATTAAAAGGCCAAGTAATACATCACAAAAGAATGTTTCAAGTTTTTCTTTTCTTTTCCCACTTACCATTACTTAGAAATTCCCATTAGAAACATCTATAACCCTTTGTAATTAAGGGCTTTGTTGTAAATATCATTCTTAGACCTTTAAAATTAGTTTCCTGAGGGGTTTCTCAAAAACAATGTAAGCAGTCCACTTTAAAGTACCCAACCTTTAAACAGATACTGCAGTCACTTCACTATGTACACCTATTCAATTCATCATTGAGACAGACAGCTAACCAATCAATCACATGGTAGCAATCTCAAAGCATTTAGATTTCTACACAAAGTAAAAACGACTGTCTGAAGTTCAAGCTGAGCATCAAAAAATAATTAAAGGACTTCAAATGTGGGATGGATGTTGATGTCATAGACGCATGTTTAAATATTTCAGACGCAGGTGATCTGCTGGGATTTCCAGTCACAACCGTCTCTGAGGAGTAAAGAGAATGGTTAGAAAAAGAGAGAGTATTCATGACTGTGAGTTATGAGGATGAAAACGTCTTGCACACGTTGAATCTTGAGGGCAACAGTAGAAAACTTCACCATGTGTCACCATCGACAGATCAGAAAACGAAACTGAGGCTGGAGTTCACACAGGCTCACCAAAGTTTGACAAGCTGGAAAACTGTTGCAGCTGAATCTCAATTTTAGCTGCAGCTTTCACTTTTTGAATCTTTGTCATTAAGAGTTAGGAAGTTCAGATAGGGGTCCAACCTGAACTTGTTGACAAAATTATGAAAAACTTGAGAACTTGCAAGTCCTTTTACACTCAGAAACATATGTATTTTTACTGGTAAAACATTTTAAGACATATAAAGTGCAGACATGATTACATCTGATATTATGGCCGGTCTTCTTTAACAAGCAGAAAGATTTGTTGCATGCTTACAGAGCAATTTGATTTGGCCTACATGATAAGATCAAACCTGCATTTGTTTGCATAAAAGTGTCACTTGTGACAGTTGTAGACAGTTGTAAATGCATTACCGTCTCGGCATTAGTTCCCAATGCACAGCTCAATATTTTAACTGCTACTGTTTGTAACTTCAAGGTAATGACAGAGGGATATGTGACTGGAGGAAAGGGATTCATCTCGGCTGTACTGATGTAAGACACTGGATTCTAATAAAAACAAAAACAGAACCTGTGGCTTAATGTAAACCACAAAAGTTCCTAAGTAAAACAAAAGACAATTTTGTAAAGAAGAATAACTATGACGGCTGTAGTGCCTTTCGGTTGACAATAAAGTTGATAAAGTGAAACCTACAATACTAAAAATGATTGACTTGGTATGAGATTAATGTATGGAAAAACCCATCCAACAAGACGTGTGACTGCTAAAACCTTCATGCCAAGCAAGAAGGCTTCCGCTGTGAAACTAAGCCAGACATTGGATGAAGAAAAATAGGTGTTTAAAATTGTCACATTTCCACATGTTCTGTTTCCTTCTTTTGCCTTTGTCACGATTCAAACACACTTCTTCTTAATCTTCTGTTTTTCATAACAAGCTGTGATGCAGCTGTCCAGTGTCCCTCTGCAGGGTTTCTGCGTTTGTCTGCTGACCTCTCCTGAATGTCGGGATCATCACTCATCCTCTGCACAGACGATGTTCATTTGCGCCCGGCTCCTATGTTGCCTGGTAATGGAGATATTCAAGACCTTTCCTTTATTTCTCACTTCTGCGTGTAATTTCCTGCCCGCCACTGCATCTCTGCCTGGTAGGCTTTGTGGCAACATTAACATCCTGTTCCTTTTTTGCATGATGCCAAAACTGTCACGATCAGACAGATGGTGGCTGTCAGTCCCTGACAGAGAGAAAAAGCAAACATTAACAGCACATTCAAGATGCACATCCAGTGAAGTCTAGTGGAAAAGTTATCTTTTAATTTTTTCTATTGCCAGGCAACAGCTCCTCGTCTTGCCCATGTTCTGAAAACAGCTTTAGTGCCTGATAGAGGTGGGCGATACTGGGAGTTTTGGTATCTATTCTATATGGAGTAATTGCAGGGCCAGTATTGGCGATATCGATACCAATACCGATACTTTTCCATGTTTAAGCTTCATAGAACCAAAGGATCCAGAAGACCAAGGATGTAATTTCATCAAACATTGTACGTGACAACAGAATACTTTAGAGGGCCGACAAATGACGATACAGAAGAATTATCACACCACAAGTACAGTAAACGGTTTCAAATTTATTCTGTTTTTCCAAGTCAAACAATACAACAAAATAATGCAAAGGATAAAGTATTTCTTTCTAACATTTTAATTCAACACTATTTTTATGGTAAAGAATGTTCTTATTTTACTAAAGTGTTAAAAAGAAAAATGGAAAATACTGTTTTAATAAAACAAAATGGCTTCAGGAAAAGAAATAAAATTAGACGACGGACGACAGAATCTATGAATTGTGTTTTTCGTAACAACTTGGCCTCAGAGCAAATGTTCTGTGTACATTTATAGCTCTAATGGAAAATCAAAGGATAAGTGCGACGGATTGAGCGTGATGTGTGAATTGTAAATGCTTTAAACGTGGAAAACAGTTTGCTAGAGATTGCCTATTTGCAGGACAAGGTGTTGGAGTTTCTCTGCGTGTGTAGCAGACAGTCCGACTTCAGTGCGCTCAGAGTGAAAGACAGACTGCAAGTGAAAATCAAAGATAAAGTCCTCCTCCTGTCCTGCCCTTACTTGCAGTGCTTGAGACTGTGGATTACACTTGTCAGGTTCTTGTCAAGCTGTACAAACCTAATTCTATCTGAAGCATTGAAATACTTACAAAAGACATGTTTCCTTTGTCCAACTGAGCCACGCCGGACGATGGCTGAAATATTTATTTACCAAAATAAAGCATGAAAACACTTCATTTATACCTGACATTTAAAGGCATGAATGTAGCAAAGGGCTATTAAAATTCAAGCGAATATCTCAAATGCATATTAGCCTTTTTCTAAATGTTAATGAGCATGAATAAACCGCCGCCTCCTAAAAGTCACATTACAATATTTAGTGCACATCTGTTTGATTGCATCGCAGCAGCAGAGGATAGTTTACGTTCTGGAGCTGACAAAAGCAACTGGGAATGTGATGCTGTTAAAATTTCATTAAAAAAGCTTTTGTAATGAAAATGTTGGTGCCTTTTACTCTTACGATCTGTCACACAACACATGAATGCACAACATATTGGAGCCGACGATGCAAACACAAGGCTCATTGTTTCATGTTTGATTTCTCAGGTCTTATTTTAAGCAGAATTATGGGCCAATTTCTCTGCTTATGAGAACAGATCAGGTACCTAATATTTTCTTAATAATTTTTTTTTGTTTTGTTTTGTTTTGGTGACCACCTTATTGTATTGTATGTGTCTGCAGGAGTATCTAAAATGCCTAGAGTGTATATTTTATTTATCTTTATCACAGTATATATAAATTATTTTAATACGACTATACAACTCCAATGCCTGCAGAAGATAGGCACCAACTCTCCCTTGATCCTGAATAGAAAACGGATGAACAGACCGATGGATTTCCATGGAGATGGTCACAATGAAACAGAGACAGATAAAAACTGAAATTAAAAAAAGCACCACTCATCAGTGTTGTAAATTTTGTAAGTCACAAGCAACACACGTGTGAGGCTGCTGACTGGAAGCTGACTATTTGGGGATATAGCAAGACGAACTATCTAGCTAATTTTAATAAGCTTGGCTTATTGTTTTACTGTATAAAGGTCAAAACTGCAAAATGATCTAATATTTTGTGCAGAAGGAATGCCACTTGTAGCTAACTAAATTCAACCTGTTTTCCTATAAATTTGGCCTTGACTATGTGATATGTGTACCATACCATGTCATACTTTTTGCAGCAATAGTATATTTTATCTTTTTTGTTTTGAATAATTCAACTAGACTGTTATAAATTGTTTTAATGTTTTTATATATATATTGTGAATGTACGGTGCTTTTACTCAAGGCCATACTGACGAATACAGAAGGAAATCAAGTAAAATATAAATATGAATAAATAAAACATAGATGCCATAAAATGTAAACATAATGTAAAAGCTGCTTAACTAATAATAAATGAGAATTATGAAAACTATAACCTGCAACGTGCTAAAAGCAAGGTTTCAGTGAGGTCATTTAAAACTGTTTTTGAGTTTCTCAAGTCAAAGAACGAATCAGGCGTCATGGGATAACTCCCACCGTCGGTCAAAGCTAATTCGAGTACGTACACATATTTAAGTGAAAACAAGACCTGAGTGTTGCTTATTTAACTTCATCTGCCATTTCCAGATTGAATTCATTTACAATGTTTATCCTACATAATTAACGGCATCTTTAAAAATTCAATACCTGTTTGAACACGTAAAGTGGTAAACAACCCTGGTTTTGACTGCCGCTCTCACTCTCTGCAGCTACAGCAAACGTGGGTCCTTTTCCAATCTCTTAAGCACAGCTGGTTAAGTAGGTGATTCGCAACTGTTGTGCTCTTTGACTGCAGCCCAATTACCATCCGAACACCGCAGATACTTAGCAAGAGAAGGAGGTGGAGCAGGGCGGCTAAAAAAGCTTAGTGCATGTTAGATTTAACTAGAAGAGCTAGATTTAGACTGTGGAGTGGGCTGCAACAGCAGGGGGCTCCGACACATGTTCTGCTACTTTACTCTTACACAAACCCCTGCATCACTTGTTTCACTGGCTAGACAGCAAAATTAGCTCCTGGGCATCATCTAAACACTGTGTGATATGTGAATTTAAAATTGCTTGTTGTCCAGCCAACCTGATGCTCATCAGACATGTGATGGTAATGATGTAAAAGAAAAAAAACAATCAAAAATGTTTCTAAATTAAGTCACCATAAACACAGCATTTAAAGCACTGTGGTGATAAATGTAGATATACAGTTAAGTTAAAGAAAAATAAATACACTAGGGACAAATAATAGCACAAATGCTTGTTGGCTATTGCTGGAAAGAAGCCATTGTGAAAATAGTTCAAAATAAATCCATCCACGATCCATCCGTGTCTAAATCTACAGTACGACATGAAGTGAATCTACCAGAGAGACAATCATGCTGCAGGTGTTGGAAACAACTGACAAATGAGCAGCTAGTGTGTTGTAGAGTGTGTAGGTGTTGCCAGAAAAATCACACAGGCTGAAGTACAACATCCAAAGAGGCTCCTCAAATGGCTGCACTCACTCATTTCTACCCTGCCCACTCATTACACTTTACATAAACCAGATTCTGTTTGTGCTAGAGCTTCCATGTCTCTAATTGTGCGTGTGTGTGCGTGCGTGTGTGTGCGTGTGTGTGTTGTGTATGCGTGCGCTCTACTGAAGCGTCCCGCTGTGAGAAAAAAACATTAGTCATTTACACTGAGGGAAGCCATTGTCAGTGTCCACAGGGAAACCTCGAAGCTCCAGGCGGCTCAAACACACACATACACAGGGAACATTACAAACACTCAAAATCACATTGTATGAGAGAAAGAGCCCAGGGCTAAAAGTGACTGGGATGCTTGTTCCCTTTAATGTCCCTTCCACCTTGCAGTGTAGTGATGGATCGTTGTTTCTGGCAGGGTCATGCCACCCACCACAGGCAAGGACAGCCAGTCGCTGAGTGAGGAAGGAGAAGCTGTGGGTGATAGCCATCTATGTTTTATGCAGATGTGAATAAATGTGTTGCTTGGTGGCAAAGAGGAATTAGTATTTAAATCAGGGATTGTGTATGCACAGTGCCTTGTAAATGCAATCATGCCCCTTCAACTTCCCCACGTTTTATCATGTCACAACCACAAACTTCAGTTTACTTCGCTGGGATTTTCTGTGAAACATCCACAGAACGCAATGCATCTTAGACAGTCGAAACAAGTACTGAAATAATTTAACAGATACAAAAATTGGCATACCGTGTGCATCTTTTCAGACCCATATTCAGATATATGGCTGGTCAAAGCATATCCTGTTGTTTGAACATCTCTTGAAGCACTGTTCGACTCATGTGATAAAGTGAGTAAGGAAAACATTAATCAGAGAAGAACAAAAATCTGTGGAGAAGTTCAAGAGATCAGTTGTGCGTTCCTCTAATCTGGCCTTACAGAAAAGCAGCACAACAATGTATTTTGTTGAAAGTAACATGTAAGAAACCCTGCTTAGTTAGCCACAAGCCACAATGTGGGCACAGAAAACACAGTGAAGGGTGTTGTGTTCAGATAAGAACAAAAATAGGCGTTTTGGACTGCTGTCTACAAAACTAATTCTGTTCCTGAACACATCGTCTCGACTGTGAAACATGGTAGTGGCAGCCCAATGCTGTGGAGATCCCACATAAAATAGATTAGAGGATGGTAGAGCTAAATAGAGGTATAAAAAAAAACATTAAGGAAATACAAAACTGGAGAGGTTTGCCTTCCATCAGGATATGAAGCTAGACATAAAAGCAGGTCTGCCATCGGAGCCTCAGATGAAAACATGTTTATGTTCTAGCATGAGGCCAGATGTAAATCTATGAATCTGTGGCAACATTTGAAAATTGCTGATTGCAGATGTTCTCCATCCCATGTGATTGAGGTAAAACTATTCTGCAAACACGGAAATAATTTGATCAACGTAACCATAAGGTGGACGAATGCAAATGCACATCACACTTAGTTTACTTGTTGAACATTTTTAAAAACATGCATTCGTTTCCTATTGCATCACAATTTTGCCCTTTTTTTCCCCATTTATTCATCACATAAAAACCCATTACATTTCGGATGATTTGAGTTACGTGCAAACAGTCCAATCAACTCTTAGATTCTCGACAGATATATCGGAAACTTTCAGAATGCACTTGGGTTTGGATGTTCATTACAATAAGCTACAAAGAGGCAGCAGGGGAGATTCCTGAACTGCAGTTTTGTTCTTTGGAAAGCATAAACAGTGAAACCAAAGGGCACCTAGAGGTGATTAAGAATGTGCCTCGCCATGTGTTGTGAATCTTTAATGAGAGAAAACTGTTTCGGGGCTCATGGGAGAAAAGCTTCAACGAACTGAAGCTAAATAATTGACGACGTTTTGCTACATGGTCATGACCCACTGGCATGCTGGGCTGACCTCACCTGGAGCAGTAATTGCCAAAAAAAACAAAAAAACAAAAAAAACAGACAGAGAAACAAAAACAATTCGTTCCACCTACAACATCATACTCAACTGTGCTGCAAACTTTATTTCCTTCCTTGTTATTACAACTGATGACTGTTTTCAGTCAGTTTATTATTCTGAAGCTGGAGATTAATGTTGACAATTACAAACAGTTTGCAGAGGTATAATTAAAATTTATGTCCAATGGTAAAATTTTAATTGGATAATGAGTTGTTTTTTCAACATAAAGTGGAGGTTTCGAGGCATATCCCGTGGCTCATGTGTAATATATTTAAAAAGTCACATGGGGAGCTTCTGCAGATTTACAGCCTTATTTTTGGCATTAGTCTGACACTGGAAAAGGCTACTCTTTTAGAAAGATCTGCACGTCAAAACATACGATAAAAAGCATCTAGAAACACAAGCAGCAATTACTTAGACAATTCATAACTGGACGACCTTTCAAAAACATCAGCAGAAACAAATACACAGGAAAACAGAAAAGGACTGCTTTGCATATAAATACAACGAAAATGTAACACACACATATTGCAGTTGTGAAAATAACCTAACCCTAACCCACTTACCTCATTTGTAAGGCTTTGGATTCTTAGACATTATAAAAATATCATCGGATTTTAAATGAGACCAGTGCAACATCAACATGAACAGCGGCACATTCCTCAAAGTCTGTATTGATTTAACAAGTCAGAAAAAAAAAGTACTTGGTATTTCCAATGGAAATATAGTGTTAGTAGAACCTAAGTGCTCACTTTTGTTCATTTATAGTAAATTTAACTTTTTGTTTATCTGGAGAACTCAGTTCTGAGGCAAAGAGGAAACTGTTGATATGCATTAATCTGACGAAGGGTTCAAAAAGTTTGAAATGTTCCGAATCTATTAGTAATAAAGAAAGTGACTACTATAAGTGTTGCTTCTGAAGTTTTGATTTTGTTAGATATTTAACTAGATAGAGTATTTTATGTGGAGAAGTTCTTCACCAAAGGTCGCATTTACCGGAAGACGTGTGCAAGACGTAAAAACATGCATAAAACTTTTTTATGAAGTGACAAATTGTACATTTTACCAAGTAAAAGTGGGTGTATTTTCTTTTAGAACGTAGTGTGAAAATGACTGACTATAAATCTGCGTATTAAATAGACAAAGTTTATATAATTGACAGGCTTTCTTTATCAAATGTACCATAACGCCTGCATTTATGGAGATTCTATTTGTGAAATTCAAGCACAGGCAAGCAGGTGGGCCTGTTGTTCATTTTGAAGCTCAATTTTCCGACAAGGTATGAGGTGATTTTTGTTTTTATATATTAGCACTGAGGCATGTTCACAGCTAAAGGTAAAATACATAAAAAAATAAAATACAAGCTTCGTACAAAAACACTCCCACGCAATCTGAGCCCTCCGAGCGCAGTCGGTTTGAGTTAACACAAAGAGATCTGCGGCTCCGGAGAACATCGAGTCTGATGCCACACTCTGAGGGGCCACAGGCCATCACCGTAATGGAGGGTGAGGCGTCCTCCTACAAACACGTCCGCACGCTCTTTTGAGGCTTATTGAACAATCAGCAGCGTTAGTGCTCCGACACACAACCTTGCACACTTTCATTAGTAATGTTCTGTAACAGCGACTCACTACTGTGCTCCATTAGTTTCGGCTGATTATACGGGTGGCAGACTTATTTATCTTCTGCTTGTTTATTTCATGGCTTCATGCGAGTTGAAAGCTCAAGCTGAATGGACTAATGATGACTGAAACTCCATGCAGTAATCGCTGACGGTGCCAGTTTTCTTTTCTTTTTTTTTTTTTTACCATAAGTATAAGTTTTTTCAAATTCATTTTGTGAGGATAATCCCAAATTAATTTTTTGCATTGAAATTATTGCTAACAGACTGGAAAATGTTTAATTTTCTCCACTCTGCTGAGGCTTGTACAAATGCTAGGACCGAGTTAGCAGACAATTGGTTTGACTTTAGCTTAAAGAGGGGAAAATGACTGCTTCCCTCTCTACACGAAGCCACATGACCAATCAAGACATAACACGGCAGGCAATTAGCTGAAGAAATGCTGGTTGAAAAGCTGCAGAACAGTTACAGTCCATGTCCAACGATGGGCTAATTGGCCCTCTGGCTCTGGTCTCATATTTGTTGGACTGACATAAAAAATTTCTGACCAAACTA
Organism: Poecilia latipinna; assembly: GCF_001443285.1. Classification (NCBI taxonomy): domain Eukaryota; kingdom Metazoa; phylum Chordata; class Actinopteri; order Cyprinodontiformes; family Poeciliidae; genus Poecilia; species Poecilia latipinna. Next base: position 37,621 of record NW_015112668.1, on the reverse strand, counting down.
GCAAGAAAAATAAGCACATTTCCTAACATGTCAAACTTTTCCTTCATTTTTAGAGGCGCTTTTCAATTTCTCAAAAAAAAAAAAAAAAAGCCAGTGCCATTCCTTTAATTGGAAGCCATGTCCTTTTGGTAATAAAAAAAGAAAAAAAATGAAACTCTGCCCCCTGCGGCTCTGGAACAACATGGATGTCACAGAAGCACCACCACCGCTACTGTCAGTGACCCGTCGGTGTTTTCAGCCAACTCACCGTGAGGACTGACTGCCCACTAATGGCAGCTGTCCCAGTAAATGTCCAGCCGTTCACTCTGAGACCCCATGTCCTGCGTTTGTCATTCACCCAGCAGTTTTCCACCTCAAGTCCCCCTTTCAGGCTACACACACACACACCCACACACACACACACACACACACACACACACAACTTTAGCAGGGATGAAAGTGACATCCTACAAGGAAACTGAGGACATAATTGGGGGCACTGGGAGAGCGGGCAACTGTTCACGCTTAGTGAAACAAAAGAAAAAAAAAGATTCATTTGTCCTTGTTCAAATCAGGCAGAGCTGTTTGATTAAAAACAATTAGAAACCTTGACTTTGTTTTCCTCATGCAGGGAAAGTAGTAAACCAGCTTGAATGAGGTCCATGTCTATGGGGACACCGATCAAATAAAAAATTGAGTAGATTTTTCCATCCATTACTCTGTGGCTCTGTCTTCAGAGCAAATGGCTGACAGCCATCTCCGCTGCTTTGATTGCTCAGTATGCATGGCACCTGCTCAACACATCACTGTACAACACTCTCTTCCATTCCTATTATGCTGGTCTAATAGAAAGCTGGGACCAATATAAGTAATAACTCAATTACTGGTATCCCACTTTATCAGTGAGCTCAGACGAAAGCAGGCTGGTTGCAATTTGTGCACCGACAATTAATTATCTGGCTTTATTTCTCACAGAGAAATATACAAATAATGACTTATTCGAGCAATTATTCCATAAAGAAGTAAGTGAAGTGTGATAAATCATTCTGAAGACATAATGTGAAATTACTCCTTTGTAAATGGTGTTTTTATGCATAAAGATTTGTTTAATTTGTCTTGGGAGTGGAAGCCCTAATCTGGGAATAACATCGTAACCCACCAGAATGCATTAGGACTCTAAGTTGAAAAAACCTGTAGGATTTTCCACTCTTTTTCGAAACTGGAGCTTCAGACTGTTAGCATTACCTAATGGAAGAACTAAAAAACACATGCTGACAAATACCTGCTGTACAGAACAAGCTTGCCTGCTAATATAATACATTCCAGAGCTGCAACTTTTACTACATTTTATCTGCCTGACTTGAGATGGAAAATATATTCCAGACTTATGATGGCTGCACGATCAACATCTCAATGAACTGTTTGGGCTGCCATAAATATGACAAACCTGAATAATTGCCGCGCTGCCAAAAACTCCATGCTAATAATATATTTTCTATATATTCGACTACAGCAAAGTTATTTAATTGCCAAAAACAGCAGATGTGGCCGGGTGTAGAACTTCTTTAATGTGTTGAGGTGAAAACAATTGTTTTCTATAATTTATTTTTTAGTCACTGCAGACTATCTATACACAGCTTTCATCATTACAGCTTATCACGTTTTCCTAGTGCTTTGCAATCCGCTTGTTGGATAAAAAAAATGAAGCTTCCTGGGAACCTGTGACTCTCCTGGTCTGAGTTTTACCTTCTCATGTTGTTCTGTATTTCTGACTCAGAAAATCTGACTTCTGTGTACAAATAAAAAAAAAACACACCAGGAAACACTATGTAAAAGGTTGCTGAGATTATTTTTTTATTTTTTTTTTTGCAAATTAGCAGAATAAATTAACACTTGAACTAATTTGTCCTTTACTTTGATTACTCAATGTGGACCATGTGGTCAAATATGATTATCAGAAAGCTGGGACAAAAAGAGCTCTGAACTCAATTTCTTGTTTCCCACTTTATCAGTGAACTCAGATAAAGCAGCCTGCTGTAATTTGTGCATTCACAATCCATTGCTTCCAGAAACAAATTGACAAAAAAAAGACAATATTTAGTAAGTTTCCAAAATCGCCTCATATATTAAATATAGGACCTATTTTTTTTTTATGCTTGAATGGGAAGCTGTTAGTAACGAGAGTCAGCAGTGGCCCTCAATTCACAACTAGAGTTGTTTATATTTACAGTAAAATATCCACTGATCTGTATCTCTGAGGTCATGTATTTCCTCCCTGAATGACTTGTCTTCCTTGTCACCAGCCATCACTTCAAATCCTAGCTCTTTTCCTTACCAACAGGCTCGGCTTTTTTGTCTCTCTAATATTGCCTGCCATCACCATGGAGGAGACACAGGAAGGAAGCATATAAGGCAAGACAAGCCAGCATTGCCGCTAATTTTACTCTGGATCACTTCACTCTAAGGCAGGCGAACACAAATGATTTACTCTATGGGTTCCAGTTTACAGGCGTCTATACTGACACACACTAACAGCAATCGGCACATGAATTCAATCCCTTTACTGCAAAAACCGAGTTGTTGAAGAGAAGATACAGATCTGCACAACACTGTAAAATATCAAATCTATTTTGTATTTAGAGGAAATATAATTTCTTCTTCATTTTTTTCTTTTATATTTGGTCGATCATGTGGAAGCAAGAATTTGCTTGACCCTGACTAATCCTCCTTGAAGCCCGCAGGCTTTCCGTGTCTTTATTAAGGATCCTGTCTTTTCTGCTACTCTTTCACCGCCTGCTGTAAGCTCATCAAGTGGTCCAATTACAGACAGTTAGCATGAGTCAAAAAGACGGGCCTCACATATACGTCGCAGCTGCCCTTTTATTCAAGACGCAAAGTAAAAAATCTGCTATGTTTAGCAGCGGATTAAATTAATGTTGCAGACAGAGTGCGCATGGAGGCCTCATTTCCTAACCTTTTTTTTTTTTTACATGACTGTCAGGGTTGGAGTTTCAGGTGGTAATCTAATACCGTCATGGAGGTCCCTTGAGGAAGAGGTCTGTCTAGTGGTGCAAGTCGGCGAGTCGGGAGCAAGTGAGGCAGTGTGCAAATTGAAAGTAATCTTCAGGCCTGGCCTGCGGAGCCTGTAAATTCACATCTATTCATAATTCATCACTCAACAGCCAGGAGGGGGATAACATTCTGTGTAATAAGGCAAGAAGAGACATCTTTAAAAAGGGACAGAGGAAATCAGGCAGAATCAACCGCAACGCCGCTGAGGGTCTGAGGTGAGAATGGAGCTTGTTATAAGTTGGGGACAGACTTTTACGGACGTGGCAGCTTTAAGTCTGAGGATTTCACATTGTTTAACACTGAACTATTGGACACCAAGGAAGGGGATTAGCTGGCTCAGCCATGGTCAGTCGAGTTTGAACTGCCTACAGCCCAATCAGATAACTTTAAAAGTGTACCATGTGTTGGAAAACTTGTTTTTATTTGTTTATTTAATCTTGGCATGGTCGAGGACCGATGGTGGAGGGTTCTGTGGGTGTGGAAATGTCTGGATTGTCACACAGAAAAGTTTGGAAGTTGCTTTGGCAAAGAAGATGGAGCCATCCTTGAAAACAACATTAAGGACATGTCAATGAGCATTATGCAAGTTAGAGAATACTCAATGCAACCAGATAGATAGCTTAATTGCATGGAAAGTCCCTGTTATTGTTGTTCCTCCCTACCTATTTTGTACACATTTCTATGAGAATTGTTTGCAAATCTGCATTGTAGGCTCTGCTCTAGTTGGTGCAATAATTTCTGAACATCATCCAACCGACTTATCAGAAAGGGAACACATGGGGGGAAAAGGAATAACAAGCAAGAACTGCTTCTATGAGTTCACTTGACAGAAACGTAAGTCATACATTTTGTGTAAGCTACAATTTGAATGGTCAATATTGAAAAATTAATAAGACTTAGTTTGACAAGATTCAGTATCCACCATATAAAATATTGGATTACAAATGTCTGATAATGGTGATTCTTTTTGCACCTTACAGCAAAAATACTATAGCTGGATGGATGGATGGACGGACGGACGGACGGACGGACGGACGGACGGACGGATGGATAGACGGACAGACAGACAGAAAGACGAATGGATGGATGGATGGATGGATGGATGGATGGATGGATGGATGGATGGATGGATGGATGGATGGATGGATGGATGGATGGATGGATGGACAGACAGATAGACAGACAGATGGATGGATGAATGGATGGATGGACAGACAGATGGACCGGACTGACCTGATCTTTCCATAAATGAGTTTCAAACAACAGTCTCTGGCTCTGAGAATTTTGAATTCATAGGCTTTAGATTTGGACCAAATGTACCCAGGACTAAGACACAAGAAGTGGAGTTGAATGCATCTAATCAAAGGATCTGAAGAGCCAAATGAAAGGAAATCAATGCCAGTTTACATTTAAAATAAGGTTTTCCCATTGTACCACACTGCGCTGCTATCAAACAGCTCTTTCTCATCAGCACCTAAAATCAAATTATTCTCTTAAAGTCACCAGATCTCCCTTGAGAGCATAAAATTTATAACTCTGGTGCCTCTCACAATGGTTATTTATTTTACTGGCTTTGGTGTTTTCATAAATCAGGTCAGAACAATAAGGTGGTAATACACCAGTAACAACTGGGTTTTTTAAAACCTCATATTTTTAAGAGAATAGTCTGATTTTGTTTTTGGTAAGTCCTAAAAAAAATGTCACCTTCACTTCTAAATGAAGTTTCCCCAAAAGACACTAAACTAGTCTTTCTGCTGCTTTATGGGCGTTGATATAAAAGAAGCTTTGTCAGGCTCAGAGGGTGTTCAAAGATGTGTTACAAATCTGTTTTCTCAAACTTTGAGAGACCTTTTTCATATTCCTAAGGCTCATTTGATCCCTTCCTGTAGTGAAAACACGAGTTAAATCCACTTTGTCACTTTCATAACTCTAAATCCAGCTTGAAAAACTGTTTTTTTTTTTGTTTTTTTTTACCGCACTCCAATAAAATGTCATGTTTTTTCAGAGCTACATTCGTAACAAACTGCAAAAGAAATTGATGTATTCACCATATCCAAAATTAAACCCACTGCCTCACAGTAACTGGAGCAGAAAAGCCAGCTCACACTTTGGACCTTTTTTTCTGCAGAAGCCCCTCAGCAGCTTGAAGCTGACATTGTTAGATGACGGCAACAGCAATTCAAGATGATTGACACTGACAGACAGACAGACCCTATGTTATTCTGGGTTGCTTGACAAAAATAGACAAAAAAAGTGACTCTTTAAAGTAAAATGTACTTCGTGGAAACAGGAAAAGAATTACACACCAAAACCACATTCCTTATCCTTCACCAGGTATATAAAGGACATACTGTGTGGCGTCACCTTGAACACTCAGTGAAACACCCTAATGCAGAGGCACGCACAGCTTGTCTACTGACACCACCTACTGTATACCGGGGAGGCGACTGAGGCTGTCAAGGACCTTGGCCGGTCATGCAAAAGCTGGTCACCTAAAGCTGGGACATGACACTGACTCCAGAGCCAGGGAGGAAACGGTAGGCTGGAAGAAACATGGCAAAACAAATCCCACACAGTAAACCACCTCTACTGTTACATGAAAAGGTTTACAAAGTCATATTTGCATTAGTGTTAAAACTATTCAAAAATTAAAATACCTTTATATGCTGAATCACCTCATTTCATAAAACAATAGTTGGACTGGTATGGTGGGGTTTTTGTTGTAAAATGCTCACCCCTCTGTCTGATTAGCTGCTCCTATCTTACAAACATGTTTTTGAGTCCAAATGGGAGTAAATAAAATGTTTATGGATCCCTTAAGCTCTTTGAATTGTGTGTGTATACTGGGATCAGGGGTGTGAAATTCAAAAAGTGTTCAACTGCATCAACACCAGGTTTGTTACTTTTGTGTCGATGTTGATTTTAAATCAGAGGATCCACTGACTACTGAAAATTACATTTAAACAGACTACGAGTGCCCGCAAGCGGTGAGATTATAATTATACAAATTAATCAGAAACTAGAGCAAGCCATTAGCTTCTGTTTCATGCGACATACATGCTGAGGTAAGTGAAGTGTCATAGTCAAACTGTCTATGCGACGGTCTCAAAAGTGTAGAACGACATTGCTGGAGTGTTATTTCCTGTTATTATCGAGGATAAATTCAGTACTTCTTCACAATGAAAACATTTTACTACAACACAACACTTTGAATGCCCAATTTCATAAAACACACCATTTCTACATGGAGGATTTTGTCTGTTTATGGCCAGTGAGGACCTTTAATGACATGTAGGAGGGGAGAATAGATCTAGGACTTTGTCAGAAGTCATAAAAACTCAAAATCTGGTAATATCACAGTATTACTTATTTTACTTTTAGTCATTGGTTGATAATATTTAGGAAGTAGAGCTGGATCAGAAGATTTTACATCTTTCATCACTTATTTGCAATGGTAAAATTTGGTTTCCAAATAGGGATTTAGAAACAGCAGCAAGTGTCAAACAACATATTTTTCAACACGAGTTCTCTTCTTTGGTAGCTACTATTAATTGGCATATCTGGGACATTAACTGGTGAGCCAGACATTTAATTTTAATGCGAAGACTGAAATCAGTTACATCATATGACATCAGGCATGAAATGCAAATAGTTAATCAAGTCTGCGAAGAAGCAAATTTAAATCTTTAAAATAGGAACAACCTCTTTTGAATAAGTGCAATATTCCATTTTTATAATTTGCACTGATTCTTTTCGTAATTTCTAATTGACATCTTTCGCTTAAACCTGGCAGTGACGACAAAGTGTTGTCTGTGACTCCTTGAAGTGTTTACTAGATTTTACATTTTGTGTTTATGCTACTCTAAATTAATATAAACTAAACTAGCAAAGCTATAGATATTTAATATTTAAACCATGACTCTAAATTACACCAGTTAGTTAACACATAAAATGTAAAACCTCAAACATAAACAACAGGTTGGGTTATTGTGTAGTTATTTTGAAGCCAAGGTAATTGTTTCTGCTTGTGTTTGAAATAAAATAAGAAAACACTGTTTCCCGACTTGGAGGCAACAGTCATTGTGACTTCTTGTATGCTTCTTAAAGTTAAGGGCTAAACTAAGCTTAAGAAAACTAAGCTCACAAAATTCAATGAAAATATTTAGGTCACATTTTCAGGTTCAAAATCTGTATGAGGAAGGCAGCATGGTGATGCAACACACAAACACACACACACCCACGCAAACACACAAACACACACACACATGTTTGCATGGCTATCTTCGAGGGGACTTTTCATTGACTTCCATTCATTTCTACAGCCTAACCTTTACCCTTATCGTAACCCAAACCCTAACCTTAACCAAAACTCAATTCACAACTTAGTCCTAAATCTAACCCCAGACCCAAAAACAGCGTTTCCCTTTGTGGGGACCAGGCTTTGGACCCCACAGTAGGTCCCCACAACGTAGTGTCAGGAAAATGGTTCCCACAAGGTATTAAAAACAAACGCACACACACAAAGAATTGAATGAAGAAAGTTAATTTGCTTTTCTAAAAATGTTTCAAGTGTTTTTTTGGTCACTCTCATGACATTATTCCTCTCTACTTCAGCATCTAATACAATTACATGCATAATTCACCAATTCTACATAGTTGGCAATGACATTTTCCTTAACAAGAAGCTAGCAACACTAAGGAACATTGACCAGGTATCCCTTTTAAATCCACAGAGGATTAATAAAGTAGTATTGAAATTGTGTCCTAAAATGTTGAATCCAATAAAAAAATCAATTTCTGTAGGAAAAAGACAGACCATTAAAGAAACCCAGCTTGCAGTAAACATGCAGACACAGTATAATACTTCCTGAGTTCTTGTAAGCACTCACTGCAACATGTGCTGCTTTGTCAGACCCTTGGAGCGTATCTTTGGAAAGGCTAATTGCATTTTGTGTCATCAGGCTAAAATAACTAAAGTGAAATAAGGCATTATGGAGCAGAAATGTGAAACATGAAGCAAGCTGTTTCCCCAGCTTTTTGCCCTGTAACCAAAAGCTGGAAGGAATTTTTGACCTCTTCTTCACTCTCAATTTTCTGCTCCCACGAGTGACTCTGAACTGCATCGTTTCCACTAAGAGAGAAGAAATCAGTGATGATGTGTTGTTCTTTTATGCTGTGTCACTTCCTGTTCAAAGTCCCACTAGTTCCCAGGAGGAGAGACTCATCATCACCAATAAAATCAGCAAATAGCATTTAAAACGAGTCCTGTTTTTGAAAGACTAATTTGTAAGCTTCAGGAATCATTGAGGGGAATTATTGGAATAATCGAATGGTAAAACCAGCAAGAACAGAAAAAAGTGTATCTTCCTATCTAGAATAACCAATTAAACTTGGGTAAAGTTAGAAAGTTTGAGAAGTTCTAATGAGTTCTTCCATTTTTATATTCTATTTTCTGTCACTTTGTGCCAAACAAAAAGTTAATTCTCCATTATTTTTCCCCAGAATCTGTATCTGACAAATGATTCTCAGAAAAAAAATACTCACATATGGGAATATGTTGCTCCCAGCTTCTTTTTTTATATTTCAACAGTGAATGCAACATATATCAGTTGCCAAGATTCTCATGGTTTAGTCACCCTTATGGTTTTACTGTATCATGGTATTTGAAAAAATAACAATAAAATGAAAATGTATGACGTAGCTTATTTAATGGAGAGAATTTTAAAGTGTGATTGTGGAGAGGAGGCTGTCTGGTTTGGAAACGTTTATGTAGATCAAAGTTTTAGAGTACTCAGGTCACCACCTTCACTGGAGTGGTTCACACCTGAATAGTTACAAGCCTGTGACTACTTCCTGTGGTACATCAGTCGTGTAAAATTGGTGGGATGACCTCAAACCGCCAATCGGTGTTGGGGCAGTTCATTTGATCTCATTCACATGTAGATCATCAAATGAAAGGAGGACCAGGAGGAGGTTAGTTAAGTCAGAGGCTGTAGCTCTGGACTGGAAAAAGAGGTGTTTTGGTACTTAGTGTCTTATTTAATGGCAGGATAAAGGATGATGTGGATAAATGTCCTCATCTGCCATAAAGTTGAAGTCCGTCACGTTGGTCAGTTTGTGTTCAGATCCAAAGAGGAGATTTGGATCATGACTGAAAGAACAAGATCCCGGGTAGAAGCGGCTGAAATGAGGGTGGCAAGCGTTAAAGATAGGCGTAAGGAGCCTCGCTGATGCTCATCTGCATGGAAAGAAGTCAGCTAAGTTGGTTTTCAGGTGGTTTATGACCAGGTTGTTTTATGAGCATTAAAGATTATTCACAGGAATAATCCTTAATTCCACATACATGAGGCAAAGTCTTCTTGTTCCGACATTATTTCTCAGACAGGGAGGTGTGACAAAAACTAAAGCAAGGTTGCAAAAAAAAAAAAAAACATAATCTCTTATAATCTCTGATAAAAAAGAAAAAATAGGGCACATCTGACATCAGAGCCTTGTGTGTCAAGTTGAAAATAGCAATATCCACAAGTGTCCCTGGTAATTATCCCTGTCTGACACAAATCCAGTCGGGGTAGTGGCTGGGCTAGGATTACTGCATAATGACATGGTGATGAAATGTACTGGGCAATCCAGCGATGTCAACGCTCCAGTCTGTTGTCCGTATTTCAGCTCAGCCTGTTTGACTGGCCTACTTCAGTGTCCCACCCTATAATCCTACATGTGCCTCTGGGAACATGCCTTTGGGAAATGCTCCACTGTCCGGTCCACTTTCAGTCTCTTCTCCGCTTGGCTTTAATCTCTCTGCAGTCAAGACAGCGCAGCGAATGCAATGACAGTGGCTCTTTGAAAAAAGACAAGAAAAAACCCCCGAAAAAAATCCAAACCAGCCGAATGCAATAACGACACTAAAGTTAAATCAGCTTAAAATATCCTTATTTGTTAATAACTCACCAAAGTCTAATTTAGCCTAATGCATGCTGAGCCTAACAATGTGAGAGCAGGGTGGTTTGGGAGTCGGCTGTAATTATCCGACAGTGTTAATTACAGGAAGATTTCAGAGGCAATTACAGGATCTCATGCAACAGCGCTGGCAGTGGAGCGGCCGCTCCAACGGCACAGAGTCCCAGGAAGAGTCTCGCAGCAACTAACTGTTGATTAATCTTCAAACACCACATTCGCAATAATGTTTTCACAAAATCTGTGGAGAAAATCTTTCATTTGGCAATTCCCAAACTTACTCATTCCGCCTTTCATTCCCCATTTGTGCTGCTTGCATAGTAACGGGATGTTTTGTCTGGGAAGCAAGATGCAGCTTATGGCTTTGAGCCGAAGCAGAGAAAAGTAGAAGAATCCGTATCTGTGCCACGTCTTCCGAGGGATTCGTTAATGCAACAACAACGAGCCTCGTGCTGGAAGAAGGCAAAGAGCCCAGGCGTTTGAAGACAGGAAGAGGGCACGGGAAAGAGAGGGAAAGATGAAAGTGCTGACCACGTTAATGAAATACAGAGGAGTCAACAAAATGAAGAAAAATAAGACGGGGACAAGAACAAGAGTGCTTTTATTCAGCACAAGAATGGAAAATTAAATTACAAAAAGCAGTTAAAGATAGATGAAGACAAAGCAAAAGATGTGAAATGAATTTGGGAAGCCGGCAAGCGATTATTCAACTGAGCCAGTGAAGAAGGCAGAGCTTTAGAGAAGGATTTGTCAAAAGTTAGGCGCTGGAGAGGAACATGGACTGTAACCATGAGAGTTATCTGGGATGGGCTGAGATGGTTGACAGCAACACTTTTATCTCTGAGGCGTAAAGAGGGTTTCTATCATCGAGAGCGCTGCTGCAGCTGCAACAACCCTAATATGAGAGCCTAAAAGAGCACACGCATGTTAACAGCAAAACAGCAAACGCACTTGAACAAAATCTGAGAAATGTAAAAACTTTGTAGTGCACTTAGAGTGCCTTGGAAAAAGTATTCATGCCCCTAGAAACCGAAGATGTAAGTATTTTATTGTGAATTTCAGAGATGCCAAAGTATAAGGAAGATCATTACATTAAATAAATATATTAATTTTTGCCATTGTGACAGCTCCAAGTCAGCCAGCGTGTGCCACAACCAGCTTTGGAAATCTATAAACTGAAATGGAGAGCATCTGGGAACAACAATGTTTAACTCTTTCCACAATTTTTTATTTGGATTTAGGGCTGGGCTTTGACAGTAGCACAAACATTTGTCTTGTTATGAACTATTCTACACTTCAGTTTTGTCTTTGTCTCTGTTTGCGGTGGTTGTTGTGCTGGAAGGTAAATCTCTGCACCATTCCCAAGTGCTTTGCGGGATCTAATAAGTTTACTTTCAGGAATGCTCTTTAATTAGCTCCATTCAAATCTATTTTAAGAAGCAAAGTTCCTGGAGGTGCAGCTTGGTGTTGACAGCACCATGTTTTATCCTGGGGTGGATGAAACAAAACACCTTCTTCACCACTCAAACAAAACTCTTTATATGTGTTCTTCAAAAAATAACTCTTCTTGGCTTTCTTCTATAAAAGTCTAGATTTGTGAATAAGTTCCACTTCTCAATAATTCACGCTGAACTTTGTGGTTGCACTGAGCCAAAATGTGAAAATAAAGCTCAAAGTGTTTTACAGAGGACTGCAAAGGTGGCAAATGACTCAAGCTGTCAAGAGCGGTTAATATAGTCCTGCGATAAAGAACGAGGGAAGGTAGGAGAAGGAGGAGCAGGAGCAGAGTGAGCATGAGAGGAGGAGGAGAGAGACTCAGCTGCTCTCCCTTTCAGCCTCTTAAGGGAGGAGGCCGAAAAGGGGGATGAACAGCCACCAAAAAGAAGGGGGGTGGTCAGTGTTTCCCTTGCTGCTGATGGAGTCATCTCGAATCCTCAGGGTGGGAAAATAGGAAGGGAAAAAAACAAAAACAAAAACAGGCCTCAGCCTAAAGGAAGAAAAGTCCAAAGAGCAGAGAAGATGAGCCATCAGTGCTCCTATAAAGGGGATCACCAAGCCACGGCATCGCAAAAATACTCCCGGAGGAGAATTACAACACTGCGTTATTTATTTTTTTTCTTCCTGTCTCGTTAAGAGGCCTTTTTTAAGTCTCTGGTTTCAGCAACCAAGTAACTGGGCCATGTCGGTGTATTAAACATAAATATGTCCTGACATCACATAGAAGCTCAGCATTGGATTCAGTGGGATGAAACGGCATGCGGGATAGAGAAAGACTGCGCCACACCAAAAGTAAAACAAAACAAAAACAAAAAAGAGAAAAGAAAGAACCCTCACCCATGCATGCAGAACCACAGAAACTGACACACAAATTATTTACAGGCTCTTTTCCCTCAGTATTTACTCTGACATGTGCACGTCGCCCCTTGTTGCTCGCAGAGCCGAGAAATCTCCTTAAAGTGGTTCTGATGAGGCGTTTCACGGCGGGAGCGAAAACCCAAATGCAAACGAAAGGATGACGAGCACATTGTTTGAAAGAGAGCTGCTATGCGTGTTTATTTAAAAGTCTAAGGGACAGAGAGAAAGGGAAGCAGGCGGGGTTGTCTTAAGAGATGAGGTGAGCTGACAGTCCGCTGTCATACAGGCGGATTGATCCAAGAGTGTCTGATCAATGTCTCAATGTCTCTTTTTCTCCTTTTTTTTTTTTTTTTTTTTTTTTAAGACAGCAGAAAAGAAATAATAAAAGATGAAAAAAAAAAATCATCCCGCAGTAGTGACAAGCAGCTTCATGGAATGCCGTCTCCCTGAGACTCATTATATATTCATAACCTTCCCCTGATGTCCAGAAGCGGCTCGTCCTCTTCACCTCAAAGTGCGACAAGCAGCACAGGCAAGAAGGCGCACCTGTCAAACTAAGAATACGTAGCAGGAGGAGGATTAAACGATTGTGTACATATGTGCGTATGCAGAGTGACATGGGGGGGGGGGGGGGGGATTTTTAATACACCGCCAAACCCATAAAA
>NW_015112668.1:0-21431 GCF_001443285.1 Poecilia latipinna | reverse complement strand
CGTTCAAGGAGGAAAGGTTACATTATGTGCTCAGATTAAAGATCCTTGGTGGGACAGGGGGGGGGGGGGGGAGATATTTATAGCCTCGCACATCTATAAAGGCGATCTATTCTGACAAATGTAACCCCGTCCTTCTCGGAAGTAGCGCGCAATCCTCCTCCGCGGGTAAAAATGGAGCCAAGCGCGGCACACCGAGTGCTGCGTGCTATTCTGTGAGCAGCTTCTGCTTCTACAGAGCATTGGTCCAAACAGCAGAGGGAGGGAAGCCACTACAGCTGTGAGTCAGTTCAAAGCGGAGAGCACTTCTGATCAAACAGTTCTGACAGGCAAACCAAATCCGTATGCTCCCAAAGAGCAAGCCGGCAGGACGTGACGGGGAAAAAAAAGGAAGGAGAGGGAGGAAGGAGTCTGTTATGAGCAATCTCATCACTCCCATCTGTCATGTTTACCCGTGGACACATACAGCTGCAGATTAAACAGATCAAATCAGGCAGAAACAGAAGCAGGGAGTGTTGTTCCTGCGAGCTTTGACGCATTCTCAATTGACAGGAGGATGGAGGTGGGGGGTGGGGGGGAGAGAAATAGTATTTCTAGAGCTGCTTTTCTTCAGAGCATCCAGAAGAAAATGAATTCTTCATCAGCTTTGCATACCACTTAGACATTCGGCACAGATTTAGAGCAGACACTTACACTTTGACACTTAATGAGATGGATACTGATTACTGACAGATCAGCAACTTCTCATACTGCTTAAGTCAAATTTTAATGGATACAAAGATGTAGAAATGATCATCAAAGGGCACCCATGAATGTGACAAATGCTGCAATTCAAAGCACTAAACCTCTGGGAGCGTTCAAGTAAGTGTTGAAATTTCTGCGCCACTTTTGACCAGCATTGCCTCCCTTACTCCCAGTAGTGTCAGCCCTCTCATTATCCCAAGCCCCTGCAATCAGAAAACTTTATATGAGAGAGCCACTCGTTGATTGTGCAAGTCTCACTCCGTTACACATAACCGGTCTTTGTTTAACTCGTGAAGGAGTTGGAGCGTAGCTGCTAAAACTACATCAGTCATGCCACTCAAACTCTAGGAGTCTGTCCAGATTTAGTTTCCTCACATCATTTAGCCCAAAAAAGTCTCGACCAGCTAATGGTAGACTTGAGGTGGATAAAAGGGCCAGTAAAGCTGCAGTAGATAACTTTTATAAAAAAAAAAAAAAAAAATTTTACACATATTCATTAAAACTTTGCTGCTTAGTGACACAATAATTACAGATTATTAAAAGCAGAGTTTTCAATTTAAAACAAAAATGGGTATTCTCGGTTTTCTCCAATGTATTCCAAAATCAGATCGAACTTTTCTCCAGTTTAACCACCTACTTCAGAAATAAAACCCAAACGAGAACAAAAAGACAGGATGGACGAGTTAATTAAAAGGAAAGAGCAGCTCAAGTTCATCTGCCTGTTCCACTGACCTTCACTCTGAGAAAGTGATGAGATCGACTGATTCATGTTCAGTGACTGACAAACAGATAAAAGTTAACTTCAGTTTATCGTGTTAACCGGGACAACCTGCGTCTACCGGCTGAAAGAACTGAGGGTTGTGAACTGATGCGGGAACTCAAAGACAAACGGGGCTTTAATCTTAAATCTGGAGAGAAGCACAGGACATTTGCTACTTAATTAAAGAAACTAAACTTGAAGAAGGACAGAAAGTCACAGACAATGTTGAGGAAAGCTTAAGTTAGAAAAAGGGGAACAAGAAAGACCCGACAGAGAGCTATACAGAGGGTAGATAATTACCGACGTAAAGCAGCTAACAAGATTAGCAAGTCAGGATCAGTGGAGCAAACTAGGGAACAGACCAAGGGACAGGACCAACAACATTTCAACACTAACAAACATACAACAATAAAATCATGGAGAAACAGAGCGAGAAACCCTCCAAAAGTAATGCCAAGAAACAACAGAGGCGGGAAACAGGAGAGGGAGCTTTAGAAAACCAAAAGAGGCACAGACTGAAGAGCAGGACTTGGACTAAATGCCTCATCAGCTCAGGAATAAACGGCCGGTTCAGAGTTCAGAAGAGTCGAAGAGCCATTAGATGTTGTCAGTGACAGGAACCGTTTGAAGAGTGATTCATTAATCGTGTACTTAATACCCTCTGATGGTGTTAATTGTGTTTGACCCCCAACAAAAAGATCATCAGGTGGATCAAGACAGCAAAGAAAATAATATTTTAAAACAGGATTTAAGATTTCTTGGTTTGGGAGAATGGAAAGTTGTGAGCTTGTGCTTTGCTGATCGGGTCCTTAGAAGCAGCCTTACAGCATGAAACCCCATGTAACACACTGTCACATGTGTTAATCTTATCTTGCTCATGGTTGCATAATTGAAGAGAGCTGATTACAAAGCTATCTGATGTGCAGGGGCGCGCTGGATGAAAGGAGCGTGTAACCCGAGTCAGCGCGCGGGGACGCAGCTGGCTCGACACGGTGAAGTAAGTCACGACTTTGTGGCTCAGCTCCTGCGAAATGTGCTTCATGGCAGATGAAGGGACTGATACGCCTGTAAGAATGAACAGATATTGTCCCTGGAATCTGTCACTCGGTTTTCACAAAGCAAAGAAAGTGTGAATAAGCCATTTTCCACATTCGCTCCACTGAGGGACTCACAATGATCAATAGCAAAAACGTCAGTGTAGTAACGATGCTGGATCAATGGGGGACAAAGGGAAAAAAAAGATGCATTTACATATATTTGCCAAAAGCTTCCAGCTACTTTTGACAGGGTTTTTTTTTTTTATTATTATTATTTGGAGAAACCAAACAAGGCTTGTGCAATGATCTGGAAAATATTCATGTATGAAGTTGAAAACAGCTTCAAATGTTTTTCAAGCTTATTTTCCTTCAGTTAAAATTGCTAGCTTAAGGAAATAATTCAGTTGTTTACTTAGTAGTAACAATGTTAAATAAAGACTTTTTAATCTTCTGATATTAAAATGGCCATATGTACATCCCCTTAATGCACAACTTTATAATTAAAATAATAACAAAAACAAAAACAGGATTCTAAGCATTCATTTTCAATACAGGATTTCAGCATACGGGGCTCCCAGAATAATTGTTATTGTAGGCTTAGTGTGAGATTAACTTGTTTGCATCATTAAACAATATACTGGACATGGAATGAAGTACAGAACTGAATTTAGAAGCATTTTCATCCAATCTTACTGCCTGTTTCCTGAGAAATGTGGGAGTAAGAGCAGATGAGGACAATAATCCTCTACAGAACTTTAATAGGTTCAAATCTCTTCATATTCCTTCCTGAAATGATCCTTTTCACTGGTTTCTTTTCATTGACATTCTGCTGTAGTCGACTCGATTATGTGGCACGCCTGCATATATCACATACGCCCATCACACACTCTACAAAGCGCATAAACGAAGCAAAGGACTTAATTTGTGACGTGCAGGAATGAAATAGGTGCTGCATTCGCTACGAGGACGCGCACCAGGGATCACGTTTCACATGGAGCCGCAGCGGAGCTAATTGGTTTGAGCGGACCCAGCTGGCATGATTGGCAATCATTCTTAGCAATTGGGGCAAAGTGATGCAACCGGCATTCAGCTGGCCATGGGAGGATAAATAGTTTGTACTTTACAATGAAATCTTTGCATGAAATGCTTTCATGTGTCTTTCATTGCCAAGTTAAAAGCAAAAAGCAACATTAGTTTGATTGGTTTCGAAGTTTGGCGTATTACACTTGAAGTGGTCAAAGAAATCTGCGAGGTCCGGGTATGTTTTAATCTGGAGAAGCCACATAAGGCTTACAGTGATGTGGAATATCATGTGTAGTGTTAAAAACAACCATTTCAATCTGGAGAGACTCAGACGGAGAGAGGGAAGCAGTTAAAAGGGTTTAATGACAAAAATAACGTGAAAATAAACACAAAGTTCTTTGGCGATCAGGCCCCAGCCGGGGACGTCGAGCTGGACTTCGATAAGCTCGATGAACATTCCTGATGCAGCGAGAGAATGTAAACCCCCCAGGGCCTGTGCTGGTGGCGGCGGTCAGAGGATGATGAGGCCTGAGAGCCGGGAGCTGAAGGTGGAGGTGGGGTGGCGGTGGGTTGATCGGGGCTGGTAAGCGGAGGAGGCTGGGAGTGAAGGTCCTTTTGAACCAGAGCCTGGACGATGATTGGCTGGAGTGAGGCTTGGACCTGCGTTGATAGGTCCGGGTTGCGGAGAGGGAGGCATTGATTGCAGGGCCAGGTGCGCCAAAAGAGTCTTCCAGCCTGAACTTCAGTCAAGACTCCATATTAATTTAACTGAACTATGTTTTTTTATTTATTTCATTGATATGCACCATAGAAAATCACTGCATTGTTCTTTAAGCAGCAGCCTCAAATGCTACCGTCCTAAACTGCGCCTTGGCAGGAGCCCCAGGCTGCTTTTCTTCATGAATCTGAAGGCGGTTGATCTGTATTGAAGGATATTGTTTTATAGCTGTCCATTTTCCATACTTTAAGCTGCCAGCAGCAGTAAGTAGACATAAAAATAAATGAGGCGGAGAGCTTGACAAGAGTATAAACTCCCAGATACCCAGCTCTTTATCTCATGGTCCAACTCAATCTTTGAGGCACACGGCACTCTGAGTTTCAAGCATCAACACAGGCGTAAATTTACAACCTCTTAGCGACCTTACACTCACAGAGCTGTGCTGTCTAGAGCCGCTTCATCTGTAATTCAAGCTGGTGCAAAGCTAAAGGTTTTACAGGTTATTTTGCCCATCGTATCCCTGGGAAGCTGAGAGCCAGCGTTTGCTGGAAACGCTGATCTCTGAACTCCTCTTGAGTGTGCCTGCCCCTACACTCGGCTTGCTCTGCTTTCCTTTTTCTTTCTTTTTTTTAAACTTATGTAACACTACGACTATCTCATCACACGTCCTTTCATCCAGAGACCTGAAAAACATGAAATATGCAACATCCAAAGAGCAACAACAACAACAACAAAAAAAGTTTTCTCACTCCAGCACTTCCTCTGCCTGAGCTCTGCTGCTCTTTAGCCAAGCCAGCAGTCACACAGGGACCCGTCATGGCAAAATGAGCTTGTTTTGCTCGCTGACATATTAAAAGGTTGACAGACACTTTTAGAGCGTGCAAAGATTAAACACAAAAACGTAAGAGGTAAGTGAAATGGTGAGCTTTGCAGACTATTTCTACAGAATGATTCTGCTGGAATATAAATAGGTTGAACACTAAAGAAAAGGAGCAGTACAGCCTGAAAATAGACAAGATGATTTACTTTACAATTTCCGTCTGTGGAATCAGGATTCTTTGCAATCCTTTAAAGTAGTCTCCAGATTATTTAGAAGCTCTTTCAAACTTGTTTTTTTTTTTTTTTTCAAACATATTCTATTGATTTCTGTCCTGTCCAGTCATTGTCACTGAGCATAATAGCTTTCTGTTCAATGTGTAACTAAAAGAGTAGAGAACAAAACAAAAAAGTGTCTGGTTCTCAAAAAAAATGCATCAGAACAGCATCTGATGAAGATCTGCTAAAGTCTGTAGAAAGAAAAATAAAGACCAAAGAAGTTAGAGACGTATTCAGATGGTCGTTTGATGTTTACCACGTTTCCTGCTGACAGCTCTTCAGCACCATGCTGCTGCAAAAAAGCTACTTAATCAGAAATCTATGTTATTTTGGGGGCATTTTTGCATTGATTGTTCTTTTAGTGTGTGAAAAAGTTGTGTCTTTGTGACAGGTTTTTGTTCATAAGCTACACCAAGGATTGTAAAAGTTATGGCTTTGATCCAGATCAAGTTTCCCATCCGTCAATTTCTATGGTTCAAACTGAGATGCCAGAAAGTGAGTCTGAGTGACTGAAGTTTTCTTATCGCTGTAATGAGCACAGAGAAACCCAGAGCTGACCCTCCCCAATGTGTTACTGCACACTGCCAGTCAGCTGGCCGAAAGTTGGCTTCTACATGTTTTGCTTGCTTACAAGAAAAATAAATGTGTCGGTTTGGGAATATTTCTGGTTGTAAAAAAAAAAAACGCAGGTACAGTAGTAGTTACGGTTTGGAAACCAATCGCATCGTACAGATCGTATTAAAAGTCGGTTCTTTGACAAGTTGACTATTTTATCTAGTTCTTGTCCATTAGTTTAGTTCAGGATACTTTTATACACATCTTATTAGAGTCATTAGAAAAGCCAAATGGAGGTTGGTCAGGTACTGAAAACGAGCAACAAAATGAAATGAAAGAAAAGCTCTAAAATATCACATTGGACAGCCTGGAGAAATATAGATTCAGATTATTTTAAATAAAAGTTTGACTTCATGAAAGCGAAACAGAAATAAATGATTGAAGACTTTGGTGTAGTGCAGAAAGCTCATATAAATTTAGGTCACAAGCATCTGCGGACGGTTTCATTGCTTGCATCTGTCCCATGCTGCTCTGCGTTTTTGCTTTGATCAAATTCTGTTTCAGCTGTTACAATAAAATCTAGTTTCTTGTATCTCAATTAACGTCACATGAATAACCAGCACTGCAGTGTGCTGAGAAATTGCAGAATGCGGCACTTTATTGCTGCTACTCTGCCTTATTTAATTTATCTGCGGCTTCAGCTTATTTTTCACCGGAGAGACAGCTCAACAGAAACTCGAAAGGAAATTCTTACGTTTGGCCTCAATTAGGCCCAAACGCACAGGGGTCCAATCTGACAAAATGTCACTTAGAGATGTGCTTTAAGCATTACTCACTAAGGTCACTAATTAAAAGCCAGTCTAAAGGTGGAGATGGCCACACGGGGACAATGAAGTTTCCATTCCTGAGGAAGGAAAGAGAAGCAACTCTGGTATCTGTAACGAGAATGCTGATTGTTATTGACTAAATGAGAACATTTACACAGGTATGCTATAAAGACTATGATGCAAAAAAAAATTAAAATCAAAATTATCATTTGACAAAAGTGAGTAAAATGAAAGTAAAAAGAAATACTGTCTTGGCAGTGTCGGTGTCTGTGGGGATGCATTTTCTCAGTGCTGAAAGGAAAGCTGGTCAAAGGATGTTAAATGCTGCTAAAAGGGCTTGCATCGGGTGGATAGTCGTCTTCCAGCAGGACAATGATCACAAACAAAATACAAAAACAATTTTAAACCAAAACATAACTGTGTGCTAAAATGGTCCATGCAAAGTTCAGACCTTATTCCAACCAAGAATCTGTGACAAATCTTCAGAACAATATACACAGATATTATTCACCCAACCTGACTGAAGATATCTGAGAAGAAGAATAAAAGCTGAATTTTTTTTTAATGTGCAAAGCTGATAGAAGTACACCAAGCAAAACTTCAAAGTGCACCTGCAGCAAAATATGTTATTAGGTTATTTATTGACTCAGCAGCAACAAAGAAAACACAGAGCACACAGTTTCCAAATGATTATTTGTAAAAAAAAAAAAATGTTTAAAGCCATGTAACTTTTGCTTCCAACTCACATTTGCTTTTTGTCTTTTACGTAGAATCCCTAAAATTAAAAAGTGTGTGTGTGTGTGTGTGTGTGTGTGTGTGTGTGTGTGCGTGTGTGTGTGTGTGTGTGTGTGTGTGCAAAAAATGTGGATATGTCCCACACTATGATTAGTTAAATTTCATGACTATGCGAAGTGGAGTAGAAAGGTTCTTATATATTGTAACTGGTCTGATAAAAGTGCTTGGCGACTCCAAGGTCAGCCCAACCACATTTATCAGAGCAAATGTCAAATAAAGCCATCATCTCTGAAAAAAACTAAACAAAATAAAATAAAAAAAACCATGTAAGGTTCAGATGCTCTCTAAGCTCTGCATTTAGGTTGCAGCCCCATCTGTAATAGCATTACAGCAGTCAGAGAGTGGGAGGACAGCCAGCACACACACACACGGGGCCATCATTGTTCCAGTTGGACTTCTTAACAGCGACAGATGACATGCCAGCCTGCCTGCAGGTATCCGAGTCCCCTACTCTACCACTGTATCCCCTCATTCCTCGTCCTCTGCGCTATTCTTCCCTGGAGAGCGGCGGTGCTGCCGTCTCGCTGACAGAGGATGCATCTCCGCTTTACTGCCTTCATAAATACTGCAAAATTGAAAACAATGAGGTTGTCTGGGCATTGGCAGTGTTAAGCTGCGGTAATGTCACTACTGAGCACAGATGACAGCTTTATGCACATCAGAAAGGCTCGAAATGGGAAGGTAAGAGTGGGCGTCGTAATGGACAGAACTAACAGGCCCGATTCAACAATGCACTCTGAAGGGACACATAGACCTGTCGGTGCGCATTTCATTACTGACGCATAAATCTGTCAAAGAAGGAGGCTAAGTGGCACCTCGGGATCCATTAGAGCTGTTGCATAATTGCTTTCGCTTCAGTCCTTTATTTTTAATTTTTTCCCTTTTTGATGTCGGATCATAACTGCTCTTGACAAGTAGATATAGGAATCCATGAGCTGAGGCGCTACGGGAAGCACATCCAGAGATACAGAAAAGGCCACACTAAGAAATGGTGAGAATTGGAAAAGACATATGTTTTGATTTCTAGTTAGAGATTACATATTGTTTTGGAGACAAATATGAGTTACATCTTAATCTAAACACCTCACCTTATTCCATCTGAGGAAGAACAAAAGTTGATTTTTTTCCCCTCAACTGTAACTGGCATATTTCAGCAGATATTTATCCACAGCCTAACAGAGGATCACAAGTCCAGAGTCTGCCAAGTCATACTGAAAGTTTTTGCAGTCAAGCTAAGCCAAAATGCAACTCAATTTCCAATATTCTGACTCACAGTCCTACAGTTTTCCTGGTCATTCACGGGTCAGTTCAGTTCCTCCTCAATATATTTTTTATTATTATGTAAGCAACCGAAGCACACTGAAAAGGTTTTTGTATTCAATATTATGATCTTATTGTGTTTTATCTCGCAGATTTAAAACTGCAGAGATCCCATGGCAGTGACACTTGGGAAGGATTTGTGAATGTGTGAAATGTGCAGAACCAAAGATAAAGCCACAGACTTAACAAGAAAAAAAAAATTCTTCCCGTGTGGCCCTTTTATCATTTTAGTAAAACAACATCACTTTTAGTGCTTAGAATGTCAAAAAGGATTATCAAAGCTAAAGTATTTTTAGTAAGGAACGTAGTTATGACGATGATACTGTGACTGCATATCGAGTAAAGCTTTGCGAGTTACGTGACTTCATCATCAAAACATGCAATATTAAATTTAAGACACTAATATTGTCGGCATGAATGATGTGCTTTTTGAACCCAAGAGTCAGTTTAGTCACACTTAAATCTTCAGTTAAGGCCATGACCTTTAACATTATGTTTCTTGTAAAATATAATGTGTAAACATGTAAAGATATTAGACATAACAAATTATTCCAAAGATAAATTTTGTCCGTTGTGAGTGAAAATTTGACTCCGACCTGTTCCACACCATTCGACACCACGTCATTTCCATACATTATGATTTTAGCAGCATCACACACCAGTAATACAAACTGAACAATAAAAAGTCACAAATATCCATCCTTGTGATGCCTTATAGTACATGGATTGAATTTTCTTTGTCTTATTTTTCCAATTAAGTAAGCTGTTTGACATATGTTTTGTCACAAAAGAATCAAAAGAACAACCTTAAAATAAAATAAATTAACTCAAGCTGTTAACTCAAAATTCTAAAATACAAATTTATAACATAATCTAATAGTTTTTGTTTATTAAAATCTTGCTACTCATTTATATTTTTTGGGGTTCCTTATCTTTTTAGACCTTTGTTTTTTTCACAACTAGACATATTAGCAAACTGCCAAATTAATCTTTTATATAAATATGAGAAAATCCACCTGACCGGCAGTGTGCAGCAAA
The DNA here is from genome assembly GCF_001443285.1 of Poecilia latipinna. Lineage (NCBI taxonomy): Eukaryota > Metazoa > Chordata > Actinopteri > Cyprinodontiformes > Poeciliidae > Poecilia > Poecilia latipinna. The sequence continues at coordinate 11,522 of NW_015112668.1, read as the reverse complement.
AAGGTGAGGGAGGATCAGAGCAGCACTGGGATATCCAGTAACGTAAAAATACACCTGAAATGACTCATAAAAAGGACTAACTTTAGTAGTTTTGAAACCATAACTTTTACTGGTAACTGGGCTGTAGTGAAGTCTCATTACTGCAGCCCAGGCATGCGTGCTTTCACAGCCTCCCTCATCCTCCTCTCAATCTTTTCAGAGTCCTAATAGGAGCATTAACACCTGTAACTGGGAGTCCATTCATTTTTTGGATTGAATTTTCTGTCCGAATTGTCTGGCACGACTCTTTTCAGCAACAAATCACACCGTCTGGCATCTTTATCGCATAATGTGACAGGAATTGCTATCAAAGTTTTTCATATCTTGTGACTTTTTTTTTTTTTTTAATTCCCAGCATGCGATGAAACCTTTGTCCTTGACAGATTAAAGGCATAAGTACTGGGATATTAAGGGAACAATACAACACGGCTGACTGGGAAAAATTCTTTAAGCCTCAAAACAATGAATAAGAATGAGGTCACTGCAGCATAAATGACTGATGGAAACCTTGTTTACTTGCATAAATTTAAAATAAGTCTTAGACAAGAGTATTGCTGGGATGTGAGTGGAGAAGAGCTATAGCGTTCTGTTGGAAAGACTGACCTATATAACCAGAGGGATGAGTGAGGGGATTTGAGGAGGAAGTCTGGAAGTCCTTAGTGACTCCTAGGATGTCAAGAAGCAGTATATTATTATTATTATTATGCTGTTTTGGTGTTCTGTATTTTTGTGGTAGGAGCCTTTTAAACTGTCATTTCATGTCACCCACAGTTGTCCAATGGGACAAAATGAGCCAGTGAGTGAACAGTTGCCGTCTAATCTCCTACTTACAAGAAAATCCAACACATCCGCCCCTGGAATGAGACCTACATCAAATTCAGAGAGAAGGGCTGAACTTCCTGCAAAACCTGTATATGTAAAAAAAAAAAAAAAAAAAGTCTGAACACCTGAGTGATCAAGCAAACATAATCATTCAGTCACGGCGCGCAAGTATGCAGTTGGGGGGCTTGTTGGGTGAGGCGAGTTGTGACAGTTTTGTCGGTTCTTGAAAAATGTGTCAGATCTTCACGTCATTATTTATTGAATGCTGGCCACGTTAATAGAGAAAGCATGCAGTGACACTGCAGTGCAGAAACCTTGGAAGAGGTCAGAGCGTCTACCAATAAATCAAAGCAGCTGAAAAGCTGGAATTGTGAGAAAACAAGGGGACAGCTGCTGATTTATGGAGTTGAGGGCCACAGGTTAGAGTTGTTTGGTGCCTTTATCTTCTCTCTCTCTCTCTTTCTCTCCTTTCTGTATAACTTCTTAGGGGAGAGATGAACTCCAAAGCCATTAGAGGGAAGGACAACTGCACTCCTTGGAATAATCATCTGATTTGTTGCTGTACTCAGAACTACAGGCACACACACCAATAAAAGAAGCTGGGAGCCGAGCCGGAGATGGGCTCAGAGAGCACACGGGATTAGATGTGTCATCTGGTCACACTGATACGACTGCAGGATCGATCGTGGGCCGCCTTCCCCTTCCTGCCCACGCCGTTTACATTATTAAATCCTAATTGAAACCTGATCACCAGAGGACTCGCACAGGCACGCACATACCGATGGAGATGAGTTGTGCACGGATGCACAAACACACTGCCTCAGTGGTGACAATAGAAAAGAAGAGATAATGAGAGCTGATGTCCGTCTAAGTTACGGAGCAAATCGATCAGTGGTGGGGGGGAGGGGGTTGCTGCACCATCAGAAAGGAGCTGAAGGGATAAAATAGTGTCACAGTGATCACAAGTTGCATCTTCTGCTCATCAGCAGCAAGGCAGAGGAAAAAAAGCAACACAGACACACACACACACACACACACACACACACACCACGTGTGTACAGTCTGTTTTTGTGAAGATGGATGCAGACAGTTACAGACAGCACATGGAGTACGCAGATGAGATGGTGTGTGTGTGTGTGTGTGCGTGTGTTTATTGGAAGTTGACTCACCCAGGACTGGAAGCTGCACCGTGCTGCTTGTTCATCTATAAGGCTGAAGATGCTCTGATCACTTGTGGCCGTTCGGGCTGCCTGTGCAGGATACCGGAGCTGCTCCAGTCTCTCCAAGCTCACAGCCTCCTCCTCCTCCTCTTCCTTTTCCTCTTCCTCCTCCTCCTCCTCCTCCTCCTCCAGCAGCAGCAGGAGCCAGTAGCTGGACTGGAGCGCCTTCCCCCGCTTTCTCTCTCGGCTCTCCCCCGCTTCGCTGGTTAATTGTCTGCCGTCTCAAGCAGAGATCCGCGGCTCTCCTCTGTTGCCTGTGAGGTCAGCAGGAACTCCTCTCACGGCTTCGAGGTGCGGAGAAGCGGAGAGGGCTGCCACCGGCAGCGGCGGGCAGAGAGGGCTGATGCCGCTCGGGTTTTCGGGCTGCTTGCGTGCGTGAGTGTGCGTGAGTGTGCGGCTGTCCTGTGTGTGTGAGAGAGAGAGAGGGGGATACGGAGCGTGTGATGCTTTGTGTTTGAAAGAGGAGCCGGCTGTTGTTCATTGGGGCTCATCTGCGCTGTTGCCTCTCTCTCCTTGTTTCTCTCTCTCTCTCTGGATCTCATTCTCGAAATGCTTTATGCTGCATTCGCTTCCTGTGGGATAAATGCGAAATGTGTGGCATATGTAAATAAAAAAAAATAAAAAAATTCAGACAGCTTCAGTTTTCCAGTGGGTGGATGTACTCAGAGTTCTGTTCTGGAAGAGAAAATAGCAGAGACTGGGTAGATGTGCCGTCATCTGGGACCAAGAGGAACAAGTAAATAAAAACAGCTGAAAACAAGTGAATCAAAACAAACATCAGCAGAAGATGTAGCACCTTTAACTCCCCACCAAAATGATAAAGTAACACCTTTAGAAAGACATGGAAAGACTCAATTTTAAGATGCGACTGTAACAGTAAAAGTAAATTATCTCATCAGTTTAAAAAGTTCATCTTAGATGGATTTAGTAAAATTTTATGTCACTTTTTCAAGCTTTTATTTATGTTAGTTTTGTGGATTACAGCTTCCAGATGATGACAAAATAACTTTTTCTTTTTATTTTTTATTTTTTCTTTTTATTTTTTTTTATTATCATTTAAGGTAAGTAAAAATGGATTTATAATACAGCAATGTTACATCATGGGTATTATGTGTCCTAAGCAATCATGGAGAGCTCAGCTGATTTGGGCAGATGAAAGTAAATTGTGCATTTTATACTGTTTACTGAACTCACTTAACCTCTAATGACACAGCATTGCTCAGCTGACGAAAACGTATAACAACAGAACCTGTCTGCAAACAAGAGCTATCACTTCAACATTAACTGTGCAAGTTGGTTAAAATGTATTCTTCTTAGCCAGAAATTGTACTCAAGTAAAAGTAGCTTTACTGAAAAATTATACTTAAATGGAAGCAAAAATAAGTAAAGGGCAAAACAAAGAAGAAAAACTACATATCTAACAAAAAAGATTACTCAAGTAAGTTTAAGTGAGTGAATGTGACAAGTTACTATCCACCTCTTGACTCTAAAATGAAGATTGGAAACACCGGGGCCAGCAACCACCCAGCCTGATAGCCTCAATGAAACGTTTGCATGGATGCAGTAATTTATCTTTACACCAGAAAAAAAAAATCTTTAAGATAAAATGGAACCTTCAGCCAAAACTTGTCTTCATAGGCAATGATAGTTTCCCATAATACACTGAAGCAAAAGGTATAGAGATTTTTCTTTAGTGACTCCAAAACTCTGAAAGTCTTTTTCCTGTGTACTTTTTCCAGTACCATAAGTTAAAAACCTGTTATATTAAATCTGCTTTTGTGTAACACGTCTTGTGTTAATGTTGATTTTGAGGCAGTTTATGATCTTTATATCTTCAAAGGTGTTATATATAAAATAATGACTCGCTTTCTTCCTGTATGCCCAAGTATTTAGTGCATGTAATGTAGGACTTGGACGTACATTTTTAGTGTTCATTTTAAATATTGGTCCTATCTAATACTAGTTTCCAATAAACTAACTTTTTAGTTTCAATTAGCTGTAAACCAGAATGGTTATAATAAATTGAAATAAATGTCTGAAATACATCACTCGTTCTAAAAGATGCCTCATAGGCTTACTGGTACATCTAAATGAAATGTGGCCATTTCTGAAATAGAAATATTTGTGTATTAACAGCATAATATAAACAAGCTTTTGTCAGAAGTATTCCTTTAAAAGCTACAGATCTCAGCTGCGTACTAAAATCCTTCAAGATGCAGAATTTGTGGGTGACAGCGGGAAGCCCAAAGTGCATATTGTCTAGCTAAAGTATTCATGTCCCTTGAACTTTTTCATGTTTTACTGCAAAACAAACACAAACCTCAACATGTTTTATTGCAATTTTATGATAGATCAACAAAAAGTGGCTCATAACTGTGACGGGGAAGAAAAATTATCCATTTGGACGTGGTTTTTCATAACGTGTATGAATAAAAATCAGAAGAAAAAATATAGATACCCCTTAATAAAATCAAATGCTCTGGTCTTTAAACTTACCCGAAATTCTTCATCTCCTAAAATGATTCAGTGCACTGAGCAGTAGATCTCATTTTTGTGGCCCTTTTAAAATATTATAGGATTTTATTGTTTTTCCAAGGCTGGAGGAAATCCAACCGAGTAACAAAACCACATCTGTTCCCATTTTGCAGTTTCTGCCTCAAAGTGGTGTATTTTTTTTATTTTATTTTAAAATACAAAACATCATAAGCTAGGATATTATTAAAAATAATGCAAATATACTGAAAGTTAAATGGCTTTTTTTCCCCTTAAACCTAACATATTTACATTTTGAATAATCCTTTACCTTGTCTAACATTTTATTTTTGATGGGAACGGATGTATAATGAGAAATATGATACATGGTACTTTTTGACATATGGTTCTGTCATGAATTGCAACTGTGTTTGAGAACATTGAACTTATGGGATGCCAATGTTCCAGCTATTGGGACTAATCTGCAGTTGTCCTGAAAAAGAAACCAGTGATCAGTCAGCATGTGGATATTAATGAGACTAATCAGATGTGCATCGTTACTTTGCTATTTGATTTCAAATGTGTAAAAGCTACCAGTTAAACTCATTGAGCTTTCAAAGTGCGGCAAGATGGAGCATGTTTTAGCCTGAGGCCTGCAGACCTTTCTGTGTGGAGGTCCAGTGCTCTCTTTGCCTCTGTGTCGGGTTGCTGCGTCCTATTTTTCTGGACACTTCAGCTTCCTCCCACAGTCTACAACGAACAAGTCAAGTTAACTCGTGTTTCTGAAATGAGTAATTTTATTCGGTTTGACCTGGCTGTCGGCAAACAACCAGCACTGGTACTTTTACAGTGCTTTGCAAAACTTTTCAAACTCTTAAAAAGTTATTTAATTGTAAAGTGGAAGGAAAGTGAAAGAAAAAAAGTTGTCTAAACATTTCTCACTGCATTTTCAGCTGTCACTTTTGCGGGTTCTCTTTACCAGCATTCAACATTTAGACACTAATGCTTTCTCCCTAACCCAGTCAGATTACATTTCAGTTAATGTAAGAGCCCAGATTCAATATTCTGCTTTACATCATCCATCATCAGGTTTTATGCATAAATTCCTACAGGTGAGCAAACTGATGATGAAACATTATTCCATTCTCCTGGCTGGCTTATAAAAATCCCCTGCTTCAGCATCCGGGGTCTTGATGAAACCACGATCTCTGCAGCCAACATCCAACCTATTACAGCAACCGAACAACATCTGCTGCACCCTTGTACCACAGTGAGACTGCGGGGAGAGGGGTATGGTGTGCCAGGTGGCTGCAGATATAATACAGCATTAAGGTTGGAACTGGATCCCTTTCCATGGATAGTGCAGGATGTTTTTTTTTTTTTTTTTTTTAAATCTCAGGAGGGCTAGAGCCAAAACATGATGACATGAAGCTTTACAGACAACTGTGCAACACTGTGCAACCTTTTACAACATTGTGCAACCCACGTTTCTGAACATCTGAGTTAATCTTCAAATCTGTTGAGGATTTTTGCAAAAATCCCAATACAAAATAAAATATTTGTGTAAAATAAGCAATGCTGAATGAACAAAGAAAAAAATGTGTATTTTGAGGATTTTAATCATGCTAGGTACATTCCATCTCATTCCTGACTAAAATATTTACTCTTTAATGGGCCCAGATGGTGACAAGCATGTCAGGTAGATTTGCATTACTGCCCCAGTCATCCACGCAGATTTTTCACACCGTGAGCTTTTTTTTCAAAGAGCGTGGAATGGAGGCAGCGCAGCAGTGTCACATCCTGTTAAAAATTGGAAAGCTGTGCCATGTTTCATCCCATCTGCAGTCTGAGCCGCGGTCCTCAGCAGACACAACGGGGATCTCCTGAGCCGGATTCGTCCGAGCTGCAGTCTCTCTGCATGATACAGTGTTTCCTTTTTTTTCTTTTTTACTGTAAAGTGAATAATAAAGAGGAGTGTCATCATTCCTGCTGGTGGCTGCACTTTTAAGACCGAGCCACAGTTCTGCAGCAGGGCTGTAGTATGTTGACCTTCATGACTGTAATTTCCACAGGAGGTTGAGGGGCTTTGTTGTGAAGTCGAGGATCCGTTTCCATCACCACGGCACACTAATAATCACCGCCTCATCAGCTGTGGTCAGGTCAAATCCTCTTGGAGTTCCAGGAGCTTTCCAGTCTGAATGTTTTTCATACTTCCTGCCGCACTGACGTAAATATGTTATACATAAAACATGAAGCCACCATACCTGCCGGCGCTGAAGGAACAGCAGACCACAGACTTTACGCTCATTTGTCAAACTGAAAGGTCTGCTTACCCTCAGCCGCGGTCCTGGGATCCAAACTGTGTTACTCCCACTGAAACATGTACAACATTTGTTCATCATTATGCAGTAAATGCAACTCCAAAACCAAGCTTTGAAGTACAGTGATTTGCTGATATAGTTATCTCTTGTTAGCATTTCATCACATAATCATAAACTTCTGTGTTTTCAGCTGGGATTGTGTTGTCATAAACACAGTTGTAAAATGAAAAGAATACACAGATTAAGTGGGTAGGATTGTTTTTTTTTTGTTTGTTTTCTTTTACAATTAAAAACATGAAACTTTGTGTGTTTATGTTTACTGTTAATTTCTGAATTTCACATCAACCCCTTACCTTTCATGATGACACAGATGTATAACAAAATGCTATTTTTCAGTTTTTCTGATGTCAGCTTAATCCTCTTTTACTATACAGCTTTAGAAAACAAGATTTTTTAATATAAAGTTGTTGCATTTTGAAAAATAAAGAGAGCATCCTTTTCCATAATATTCCTTCAAACATCTCTGATAACATCAATATCAACTAAACAAACAGCAGTGCATTGTCAGATATATGAGCTGCCTCTTCTACAGTCAAAAATACATCTTCATCCAGATGTTTTAGTACATCTACAGGTTAATGTTTAAGCTAACAAGGGTATTTGTGTTAGCCTTTCACACACGTCTTGTACTCCTTAATAATCGTTGAGTCAGTAAAGGTTTTTTTTTATTATTATTATTTATTTTTTGGCCCCAAATCCAAACATCCCTAAAGGCCAGTTCATTTGCATGCTGCAGAACCGTCAAGGACTCTGTCATGATATCCCATGATTAATGGAGAAAGAAAAAAAAAATAAAAATAGCCTCCCTTGATGATATACTTTATTGAAGCATATTTGATTTTAATTTCAACTTTCCTTCTATTAAAAGTACTCAGACAGCATGATGCTGCCACCACTCTGTTTTGCCTGTGAGTAATGCTCATCAGTCTGGGAATATAGAAAATATACATAGATTGTTTCTGCAGAACACGACCAGCACCTAGCAGAAATCCCTGCAGCGCTGCCATTTCCAATTTCCCCTTTGTACCTGCTCTGTAAACTATTTCTAGCTAAAAGAAAGGAATGGGCAAATGTCAGGAAAATCCTATCAGGACGCCAAAGCTTCATTTCACCTTAATCAGATTTACTGTAATTGTCGGCATGTGTGACAATAAGAAAGTTGGATGATGAAATGACTATAAAAGTTCCACATTTAGTAATCTAGATTATAGTTCTTTTTTTATTATTATTTTTCTTTGTTGTCCAACTAAACAATTATGGTCTCAAGTTTTTTTTACATCAGAAAATTTACTGGAGTTTGGGTAATTTTGATGCCCTCTGTGCTCGTGACAATAAACTAGACCTTTCTCATTAATATGCAAAATTTTTTAATGTGTATTCAAAAATTTTACCTGATGGTGGAATAAACGTCCCAAAAGAATCTGTTTAGTTCCCATAGTTTGCACTTTTTGAACCGCTTTAATTACTTTCAACACTTTTTTGCCTGATTGTTTACCAATTTCTCACTTTTTTTGTGTCTCCCTAAAATTTCAGCAGTTGAGGGTTTCCTTCTACCCACTACCTGATTCGAATACAGAAAAAGTCCAAACAAACAAAAATACCGCCTATGAAAATCCAACACACACACACACACAAACAGGTGGGTAACAAGCTGGATAAACTCGACTGCAGAAAACAAACAACCACGATCCAAGAAACTGGCAGCTGACAAGGGAGAAGGCTGGGATACAGAGAGACAAACAAGACGCATGTGAACACAAACATTCAAAGAGATGAGAGTAAAAAGCAGGAGCAAAGGAGCTAGAAACAAACTTTGAACATGGAAAGGGGGAGAATTAAAACAGGCAGCAACTGAATAATCAATCAAGTCTCAATAAACCCAACGCAGATCAGACGCCACCAATGTCTCAATGTAATACCAAACGAAGAAAAGCTGAAAGTGAAGCACAACATTTATGGTGCACAGCACCAACAGCTCCAATAAAGAGTGGCTGTATCACAAAGGAAATGGGAGAGACGAAGTGTTTGGCTCCGGATGCACACTGCCAGGCAGTATGTTACAGAAAGTGTCATGCTGAGCCCATCTGGCCACTAGTTGCTATTGGATTGGGTAGGCAGTCAGCAAAACACCAGTCGCTGAAGAAGCCTTGGATTTAATGTGAAAAACTTGCATTAGCATTAGCTCCTGCCTCTGTTGGCTGCCTGCTTTAGACAGCCTGAAGGCACATAAGGCTGTAGCATTCAGGGCCTTCAGAAATCTGACTGCTTGCTTCCCTTTGCACACCGCTTCATGTTTTTAATCTTACGCAGAAAGATCTTGATTACATTAGATTAGCTGAAATAATACGCAACTCCAAAATCAATGCTCCTTATGAGCCTGAAGCTTTTATGAAGAAGCTTTTTAATAAGATTCGTGCCTGTTCACATGATATAGTGCCCTTTAATGTAATTTTCTATTTTTGATAGTTAAGGACATAAAGTTATTTATTTATTTATTTATTTATTTTACTTATTTTTGAAAATAACGCCTCATGCTTAAAATGCAACAAATATGCAAAATAAGCAGAAAAACATATGAAACTATTAAGGCTTTGTTGAATTTTAGAGCTTCACCATAAAGGCCTTTGTTTTTCTTTTTGCTGCACATTTTCCTCGTCCTTTTCTTAGCACAAGATTTTTGAAAGCACTTGTGAACAACAGCAGGTGCTAACCACAGCGCTCTAAACCATGTTGTTTCCACAGTCTAGGGTGCAAAGGCCCGGTGACCTCTGTGTGAAAGCTTAGACCATCTAGGAGGAGATGATCCCTGACCTACGTGATTCTAAAAGACATTTGGTGGGCAGAGAGGGATCTCTCATTGGTCGCTGGAGATTTGACCAATGAGAGCTTTCTATCTCAGCAGGAAAGTCTTGATCCTGGTAGAGAGGAAATGGTGGGATGTATGACGTGACATATGATCACGCTTCCTAGCCTAAAGTCTTCTGGACCAACTTGAGAGGTGAAAGCGAGGTTTGACACCAACATTCAAAACACATGCAAGCATCCATCTGGGAAGTAATAATAGCAAGAATCACTCTTTCAACATCAACGAAACATGATCTCTGACGACAAAGGTCTCCCTTTAAAGAAATATTAACTTTTCACATTTGATTTAACAAAAGTCACCAGGTTCATCCAAATTCAAAGTTATCATTCTGGACACGTGTGACAAAAACATGATTGATCCGTTTGATTGTTGCTGAAATTAAGGAAATATGTGGCAGTGTCGTTTCTACAGTAACTTAATTGTTACGCTTTGACTGAAAGTTGACTGAAATATTCTCCACACAGCCATAAAAAGAGACGTTTCCTTAAACAAAGCCAGGGAGAATCATGTAGAGTGAGAATAGCATGGGTCCAAGTACAGAGCCTTGATGCACCCTAAAAGAAAAGAGGATCTCTGAAGCACGGCAGCAAAAAACCTCTAATACCAACAAAAAATGTCCATGCGGAACATCAGTGTTCTGGTCCAGGTGATGCATGTTCACAAATTTCTCATCACATTTCAAATTATGACGGGATGACATAGAAATGTTTTACATAGCAAGGCGAGGCAGGGTGAATAATATGACGGAGCTTCACCGTTTCTGTGTGCGTCGAGAGTGTGTGTGTGTGGGCTGGACGGTCCCACAGCCGTAGGCTTGGACAGCAGCAGGTGACTCACCGTGCCTCAGCTGCAAGCAGGAAGAAAATCAAAGCGATACACTGAACACACAGGACTAAATTAGGGGCGGTTCAGAGGAAAGGAGAGGAGTTTTGAGGAGAGGAGTCGGCAAAGGATGGAGCAAATGGGGGATAAGGGAGGGATACAGGAAGTGTGTAAGTACCGGAGAGGCCAAAAGACAAGGATAAGCAGCCCCACGGAGGATGCTGAAGGAAGAATCACATAAGAAGAGAATAGACACCTCCGGGGAGACTCTGGAGACTAAAGACAAAGAAATTCCTCCAGGTTGTGGGCAGGAGAGCATATTTGCCTGGGTAAACACTGAGACAACTGTTAGGCTCTGTGTGGATGTGTGCGTGACTACACAGTTTCTTTTCTTGTAACAGTGTTTACATAAACAGGAACTGGGGACTGCAGTAGCCATGGGCCTCGAGTATCTTTAGACTTCACACATTATGCCACACAGCCTGGAAAATAAATAACAAAAAAATGTTAAATATCACTGCAGCCAGAAGCTGAAAGGTGTGCGGCTTAACGGTTTTCTCAGAGAATGATTGGTATTTAAATGAGAGACCTCTCCCTTCACTGATGCCTGGGCGGGGAAACTTCCTCGTAAAGCCCCCTGCGGAGACCTTGACCTTCAGAAGAGCTGAGCTTTAATGACCGACTGTCTGACGGGAGGGAGATCGTCGAAAACAAGTTAGCCAGTGTAAAAAAGGATTTGCTAAACACTTTCAAAAATAGCTGAACAAAGAACAGTTACATACTAAATGTGTACATATTTGCTTAAAATGAGAAAGTAATAAAATGAGCTTAAAGATAAGAAGCAAACAACTTGTTTCAAAATTTGAGATTTTATTTTGAATAATTTTTAACTAGCTCCCT
>NW_015112667.1:634403-659917 GCF_001443285.1 Poecilia latipinna | reverse complement strand
TGGGGAAAACAAACGAAATTACTTTCAGGGGAGGAAAAAAAACACACACACAATAAATCTGGTGAGTATGATGAACAACTGTCAACAAATAATGACAGTCGCTATTAAAAAACCCCGAAGCGTCCCACTCGCCACAAGCCTCCCCGGAGGGGATAGAGAGGGGGCGACAAGGGAGCCAAGAATAAATTGCCTGTCTGTAGTCATTTGAATGCAACATTTAGCTGTGATTTATGTGAAGGCAGAAAAGCATTATGAGAAAAACATTTTCCAAGTGCAACAGCTTGCAGCAATTTACATTATATGGGGGGAAAACCACTGAAACAAATATTTGACCGGACTCCCATAATGAAATGGATATATTTATACACGCTGAATTGAGTCAAAGGCTGAGTAACGAAGGCACGGCCTTACCAAAGAACTAATCTGCGTTCTTGTTGTAAACATTTTACTGACGCTTCGGGGGCCTCAAATGAAAGTTATTAGAGCCGTAATTCTGCCAAAGATATTCCACATTTAGAGAGAGGGGAGACGTGAGCTAGCTAGCTGCTAGCAGGAAGTGGCTGCTGTCGGTTTGTGAAGGAAATGCGTTCAGATGTTCGCGTTTTAATTCTCATTACGCTTGAATTGGCTTCATTTAGCTTTTCTCATTAGGTTGTTGTGATTTGATGCCTCCCTTTTATCTGTTTCTTTAAAAAATAAAAATAAATAAGAAAAAAAGTCAATGTATTTTTAAAGAACATTTTAAAATGTGATCACGTTTGACAAATGGGTCTTTCCAGAATCAGGGAACAATTTAATAATTGAAGCTTTAACAGAATAAACCCTTTGATTTATACTGGTTTTTTAATGTAAATTATAAAATAATTTGAATAATTCCATAGAACAGTCAAAAAGGAAAATCTTATTGATATTTAAAACCTAAAAAGTATATTGAAAATGTTTTTTTTTCTTTTCCTCCAATCCATGTTGGATCAAGGCTTTCAAATTATTAAAAAGACAAGCCAAGAAGCCCTCATGAGGTTAGAAAACATAAAGATTAATTTAATAAAAATAATGTAACTGGGTTCAAATTAGAGTAACAGGGATTAATGGATTATCATCATTACACATATCACTACAGTAGCAGGTTTGGAAATATTTTTGGGGGATAGCTGCTGGCTGTAGAATGAAATAGTACTGCAAAGTTCAAAGGTCAAACTTGGTTATATAAATACATAAAACATTGGAGTTAATTCATATTAGTCTGAGAATACAGGTAAAATGATTGGTTGGTTAGTGCACTTAGCAAAGGCTGAAATATATTAACAAAATAGAAGATGACTGACCTGTTTGGTCCACTCTTACTCTCAGTTTAAGGTCTGATGATGTCATTTCCTCCTTTTGGTTGCAGGTTTGAATGCATGTGACACAACTTCAGCGTATCATTAACATCATTTAGTAAATGTTGATTATTGAAGTAATTGTTTACACATTTTACCAAAATCATTTCATTATATTTGATTTAGTTGATTTAATTTATATATTTGGCATGGAAGTTTGCAGATTTTTTTTTTTTACTGCAGCTAAATTTAATTTGTTTTTTGTCTACGGATTAGAATAGTTTACACCAGTGTTTGTGTTTGTCTATGAATAATTCATGGACGGGACAGAAAATGTCCATCTGCTCAGGAAAAGCCCAAAAACTTAGTTTTTACTGAACCCACGGGGGGAATAAAATAAATAAATAAGAAGAGTTGTCCCTCTTCCAGCTTGTCCTTTTTCCTGTCAAGAGTAAGTCAGTTTTTTCAGGCTACCATTAAAATTCCTGCAGGAAAATCTCAGAAAATCAAAAGTATTTTTTTCTCCCCCTTTATATGAGAAAATAAAACAGGAGAGTAAAAAACCAGCAGAACCATCAGTCATGCTCGTTCACTCTCAAACGTCACTGTGGAAAAATGTGGGTAATTTGTCACAGGAACGGTCACTGTGTGTAATTTGTATTCCTGGATATTCTCTGGCCGAGTCCAAAAGTTTTAGCGTGCAATCAGAAATCAGAGACAGGGGAGCATTATGTCATCTCTGATCGGTTCAGAGCAACGATGTCTGTCTCGCTTTAAGGGCTTAAGGGTACGCTAAAGTTCTGTTTTGAAGTTACAACAAAAGAACATGAAATATTATTCATGTACTTCGCAGAAGTAATCAGTCATTTTACCATTGGAGTACTTTTGCTGTTACATCTGGATTATCTGTAACAGCGCACATCAATTTGTAACTATCTTGTGGATTTAAAAAAAAAAAAATTTTGTGATGTGATTTAAAGTAATTTTCTTACTGATACTGTAAGGAAATGTGGTTATGTAACTCCAATAATATAGTCGGGGTCAAAATCATATTTCCCTTTTTTTTTTTTTTTTTTTTTAAATAGAGGCAGTGAATCTAAAACGCAATGAGAGGAAAAATATTGTAACACAAATTCAGTAATAAAACTAAAACCCAATAAAATGAAATTATATGTGAGATTTTAAAATAAGTAGGAGTTTTTATTTTTCATAATTCAGCAATGCAGTTTTATACCAGTGCTATAAAAGGAATAAAATCGCAACATCTTAGTGCAAAAAATGAATAAATTCGGTTGACTTGTGCTCACGTGAACATTGTCCAGATAAGAGAAGTGATTTAACCACATTCAGTATATTATTCACTCAGTGTGCTAAACTTCAATCATCACGTTTAATGCCTTTGTATATGATAACCAATTTAAATATTTTTGACAGGGAAAGCCTGAAAACAAATCAGAGTCCATTATACCAGGGATTCTGACAATAAATTGTAGAAAAATAGAAAAGTTTTCTGGTAGAAATCAGGTGGTGACTCTATAGTGGATTTAATTACAGAACGCACAATACATGAGCAACACTCTTTGGTGTGGAAGCTGTTCCTGAGTGAAGAAGACCTAAATTATTAATACTTGTGGCAAATGTTTTCCAAAATACTCCTTTTTGCATTGCTTTATTATCTCTTGAGAGATTCCTCCCTCATTTCCTACCAGAAACAAACTTCTTTGAGGAATAAAAAATAATAATTATGAATTCAAAACTCTTTTCCGTCAGACCATTTCAAAGTGAAATCAGAGGACAAACACTGATGTAGGAAGTTATTTGAGAGCTTCCTACATTAGTAGGAAGCTCTCAAATAGCTTCCTACTATTTGAGAGTAGGAAGCTAATTTCTCAACATCTCATTTTATGAGATGTTGAGAAATTTCAGGCTGAGAGAAAGCGAGACAAGAAGGATAATCACTTTATTACTGCAAAGCTGCTCCATTTGACCCTTGACTTGTTTTTTTTTCCATCTGCAGTGGGAGATGTTAGATTTAGAAAAGTTGGCTGCCTTTCTGGAAATCTCAGAGTTAAGGTGAGAACATGGAGAGTGCTGCTTTTGTAATGCTAACTAGATTTAAGGTAGTCGCTACGACACGGAAAGCAAAATGTGTACCCTGTAACTGTTTAGTTGATAAAGGGGCAGTATTAAGTAAAAACGACTTTTTGAGTTTTACGTCATGTTATCATGTTATTCCATCATCTAAAACACTTCTGTAGTGATGAATTGATTCTTTCCTGCATGGCTAAGAAATCCTTTAATCTCCACGGCAACCGTTCGGATGTGCCTAAATGTTTGACGTCGCATAGCGCTCCGTATTTCCACGCAGCTCTTCCTCTGGGATGCCATCTCAAAGCTGAGTTTCTGCCTCACAGAGCAGCCCTCCCCCACCACTCCTCCACTCAGCTCCTTCAGACTAGCGGTAGCAGCAATTAGCAAACATCCGGTGGAAGCGTGCGCCTGCTGAGCTCAACATACACGCTACTTCTCACAGCATCACTCCTAAAAATGGAGAAACGTTATTGTGACGATGTCGGAAAGAGACAGAGGCCCAATTTCAAGGCGTTAGATTGTGAAGTCAAATTTCTAACAACTGAAGGTGACGTAGTTACTTGATTGTGCTACAAAATGGCATATATGTGCCTGGAAAATACAGACACATATTTGCCTGTATTTTTAAACTTAGTGAAGTTTAAAGAGGACTTGGTGAAGTCCTCTTTTGACATCAGCCGATCTTTCTTGTACACGCAGCTCAATCGGTTCAACGTTTGTGTAAATTAAGTACTCGCCAACCAAAATTCACATTGCTGTTGCTGCATCCGATGAGGCCCAGCTGAAAACACGCAGCTTGAAGTGAATAAAGTCAACCCACGTCACCACCAGGAATAAATGTTTGGCAGCACACTTGTCAAAGAAGCTTTATAAAGGAGTACCATCTGCCATGTCGTGGTCAGAACGTTTTATGCTCCATAAAAACATCAGCTAATTCTTTCAAGGGCGCAGAAGCCCGTTAGTCTGCATCTCATTCCTGTTCATTCGTATTATCTCACAGCTAATATACAATGGAAAAGTCGTCTGTTAGTACTGCTTTCGAATGCAGCTGCACCTCCTCAAATACAGCTTCAGCAATGTCTTTTCTTGTTTTTAGTCTGCTGTAGGTCGACGATTAACAAACCCTTAAAAAAAAACAAAAAAACAGATGAACTAGATGCTGTCTTGTCCCGCTCTCAGAGCAGCACAACCGACGCCACGTGGAGTCATTTGTTATCACGCACGCAGAGCTCCGGCGGCGCTCATGCACAGGCGGGAATACGAACAGAGCTCTGTAATTAATATGTCACAAAGAAAATATTTTAATGGCTTACAAATGGGGGTGACTGTACGCTGCCCAGTGCCATTTACATGTGCTGAGGCTGAGACTTCCTGGCATGAGGCAACACATACAGCAAATTCTTAGACATCTAAATTACAGGGGACCCAGAGTGTCGCGGCTTCGGATACATGTGTGTTACCCCTGTGGTCCTCAAGTACCCCCACTACCCCCCTGCTTCCAATTTGCGTCTTTCCTAATCAGTGCCAAATGCTGTTTCTTTTTCTTATCCGTCTTGGAGGATACCGCTGCACGCAGTGGAAGGAAGTGTCTTCCATTTTTGTTTTTCTCCCCGCTTCCCCTCCCTCCACAACCTTTCGCGTAAGGAGCCCTTACAATTGCCAGTGCTTTAATGTGTCACAGTCAGCGGTTGGTGGGAGAAGAAGGGCCAATTGGTTATAATTAAGAGGTATTTGTTTGGAAGCTGTGGGGTGTGAAATTCTTCATGCATATGGGCTCTTTTTCTGTCATATTTAGACTAAAGGGGGGAAAAAACCCAGTCTGAATTAAGATAGGATTTTTTTTTAAATGTGAGGGACAGATCTTTGCTATTTAAACATGCAGTCAGAGGACCTGAGTTGCAACAGTTGGTGCACTTCTAATCTCATTTGCACCTAATGCCACAGTAAAAGAATTCCTCTCTTCACTCAGCATATGCAAGCCATTATTAATGAAGTGGGTTTTTTTTCTGCTTGCATTTTTAATGAGAGGGAAAGCCCGTAAAAATACTCTCCCTCATACCCAAGGCAAATGCCTCGCAATTAAACTTTACTATGTGTTTGTTTTTCGATAGATTTTTAATGTCCGGCTGATGCAACAGCTTGGCAGACGTACACACGAACGAGTTAAAGTTCCTAATGCGAGGCAAACCGAGCGGCAGCGAGAGCGAGGAGGAAAGAAAAGGTTTCTTTCTTCCCTTTCTTTGAAGGAAGATAAAGGTCGCGTGTTTCCTTGTATTTTTTTTATTAATTTTTTTTGCTTATTATTGTGGTTTTTCTTGTCTTTTTATTGCTGTTTTAATTTGGTTGGAGCGCGGGATGGGATTGTCAGCTATTTGCCAGTTTCTAAATTTGCTGTCAGATATGTTAGTGGCTCAAATCGTAAAGGTTTGTACCTTTTTATGGTTTCACTTGTTGACCTTGAGGTGTTTTTATTACAAGACAAATTGTGTATTCAAAGGTATCTGATCAAGATTTATTTTCTGCTCAGAAATGGCAGATGATTTAATATTCTACTTAAAACAGTAGTTTCAAGTTTTTCGAATAAGATTCTGTTAAAATATCCAAATTCAAAAAATACTTTTTTGATCCCGAAAGGAAATTAAATGTTTCTGTAACTCATATTATTCAAGATTCTCCAGAGTTACTGAAAATAGACAGGAAAGAGCTCCTGTAGCAGTCTGTTCTACAGTGAATTTGAAGAAGCCTCTGACTGAAGACCATTTTTCTATGACAATCTCATGAAGAAGATCTTCAGGGTTTTCCAAAATGTTCTTAATTTTGTGTAAATCCAGATTAGTTAGTTCCAAAATGCTAAAGCGTTTTAAACGCTTGGCGAGAGAGAGGTCAAAATGGACTTATGTCACCATAAAACTTTATCTCAGAAAGATCATAGCCGTTTCTGTGAACATCATTTTATGAATTGTCATGTTTGTTGTTGCTCTTGTTTTGTCCTGTTTCGACAGGAAGTTGTCGTTGGAGTCTTTGCAGCACCAGTGATCCTCCTGTGTGAAACAAATACTGACAACACATAAGTCTAGCCTGGTCAGAGTAACTATCTGATATATAAAAAAAGTGAATACAACTAATTTATTTATTTTATTTTTTTGCACTCGTTGATCAGGTATTTAATGTTCTTCATTTCACACAGGAAGATTTATGGCGGCACACCATCTCCTCCTTCTATTTCCTGTGTAAGCAAACATCGATTTATGTGTAATTACCCATCCAATGCCTACATGGCAACAATAAAACGCCCATAAAAAGAAGCCGAGAAAGTGGAAACGCTCCAGGACGACCACTAAAGGTGAAAGGTCAAACTCCTGTTTCTGCTCCAGTTTCTCATGATCTGTTTTTCAACTAGTAAACGAAACGTGATGATAATAGTGAATTTTATCAGTAAAAACTTGATAAAATGCAGTAGAGAAACTTCTTCATGGCGTTGCCACATGGAGGCTGCAGGCCACAAACAGGCGACAGGTGAAACGAAGCAGGTGTCTGCTGCAGCAACTCAAACAAAACCCAGCTGGAAACACTTTCATTTTCCTCTCAATCAGTATGTAGGCGAAGGTAAAGATGACGCTCAGACACACTACAACTTTAAAGTACATTATACATTTATAAAATGCTTTGATTACAGTTAATAGAAACCCCAATGATTTTATTGAAAATAAATAATCCTTAGTGCAGGGATTTTATGCCCCTCAGAAGAAATTGTTCAGTTTGTTGCTGCAATAAATGAATATGTTTTAAGTTGTTTTACACACCTTTACCTGTAGTGCCATAAACTAAGTTTGTATCAAACTCTGTCCCATTTCAATCTAACAATACGAAGAATAAAACAACAATTGGCTTTTTAAAAAAAAATTAGCTCAATGTTTCTGATTTCGACTTATTTCCATTTACCTCGTTGGAGGCTTTCCTTCAGCAAACACACGAGCTTTTGTTGCTGCCGTTGTCTCTTCCTGATGTCGCAAACAACAGGCTAGCTTCTTCTCTCCTCACCTCCAGGGGAAGTTACTCAGATCAACAGAGGAGATTCTCTGCAGCGATGCTCTGCTCGGTGCAGCATTTGTGTACTTGTGAATGTCAGAGCGGGGGGTTATTACTGCCACAGCGTCATTTTGGTCCCGCTGACATGGCAGAAAAGCGTCTGGGTCACAGAGTCAGCTGGCACCAGAGCTAATAGGCCTCTGTGTGCATATGCGAGTGTGTGTGTGTGTGTGTGTGTGTGTGTGTGTGTGTGTGTGTGTTTGTGTGAATGTGGACACATGAGGGTCTTTTCTGTGAGCGTTTGACAGAGAGGCCCTCCCCGGACCCGTCTTTTGCTCCCGACTTCATGCACAATGAGCCGCGTTCTGAAACATGGAGCCGCACGGTGACAGGCTGATCGGCGGGAGACAATGTGCTGTAATTTGTGAGGGGCCCTGCAGCAGGAGGAATGATGGGTAATTAAGAGGAAGACACTGAG
Source organism: Poecilia latipinna (assembly GCF_001443285.1). Lineage (NCBI taxonomy): Eukaryota > Metazoa > Chordata > Actinopteri > Cyprinodontiformes > Poeciliidae > Poecilia > Poecilia latipinna. The sequence goes on along the minus strand of NW_015112667.1, from coordinate 652,000 downwards.
AGAGGCTGCAGGGGGGCTCGGTTACAGGCAACAGGCGATTGGCTGTGTGTAGCGACAAGCCAACAAACCCTCCTCTGGTTCTCCGGTAACACGCCGCTGCCCCGCTCCGTTACACGCTCGGATACTAACGCAGCACTCAGCCTTTTCTCCGCTTTTCCCACAAACACGACTGTGAACTTTTACCATGTTTTTAGAGCAAAGTTATAAATAGAAAAACCATAAACGTAAGGGGTTTTCTACAATAACAAAGTTTGTTTTCACAATATTAATGTATTCAGGCACACTTTTGCATTTATGCAAGACCATCTAGATGTTTTCTTAGAACTTTAAAACTTTTTTTGCCAGAGAAAAGTGAAACGGCTCTGGGGCCGCTGCAGTTTTTCTTTTAAATAAGGGCTCGAAAATGTTATTCTGCTCAACAGTAAATTAAATAAAACATATTTAAATTAAACAAGTGGTCTTATTTTTGTAGAAAAGTGATCTATAAATCATTGAGGATCTGTAATAAAATAAGAGGATCTTGCTAACAGAAAGGCTGCGTCCAAGAAAGGGTCAATTACACAATGGAGCATTAGGGTCCCTCTGTGAAACTAAAAACAATTAAATTGTTAGAATAAAGTCATAAAATTATGAGAATAAAGTCATAATAAACTATGAGAAAATAAAAGAACAAAATGTCATTGTTACAACTTTATTCTGGCATGAATTTATTCTCGTAATATTGACTTCATTCTTGTAACGCTCCAACTTTATTGTCGTATTACTTTATGGCTTTATTCTCATTATATTGACTCTACTCTCAAAATGTTTCTTTTTCTTAGTGTGGCCTTAATACTTTGCCAAATTCTTACCATTTTTTTAATAATACCATCAGAATCATTAACCGGGTTTGCAAATGGCCGACACGCCGCGCGTTCAAGAGGTTGAGCTAAAGGAAAGCAGCATAACCCCGAGCTTTAAGTCAAGTCACATTTACACACTTTATTACAGAAAACGGCCCTGTTGGTTTACCTCCTGCTTTGTACGTTAGCAGTTACAGTGCAGTGCAAAAGTTTTCATATTCCATGAACTTCCACACAGCCACATACGTCAGGAGATTTTATCTGGATTTTACACGATAGGTCAACATAAAGCTGCTCAGAACAGTGAAGGACAAGGATACATGGTTTTTTAAAAACATTAAACCAATTAAAATCTGAAAAGTGTGGCGTAAGCTGCCCACCTGGTTCAATACTTTGTAAAATCAATCACAGCTGCAAGTTTGTTGGGGTTTGCACTTGCACAGGCCACACTTTCTGTCTTTTATTTCTCACAAATAGCTGAATATCAGTCAGAATAGAAGGAGAGCATCTATAACAGTCCACTCTCCGGTCTTTTGGACTGAGAGTGGACTGCTGTCACACTTAACAAAATAAAAATAATCAGTTATGTGGACTGTAAATACAGGCTGACAGAGACTCTGGATCATAAGACCCAAGGAATGACTTAAACAACTGTTTCTGTTGCACTTCAGAAAGTAAGAGAACATTTTACCTGAAGGCTTTGAGGGCCAATCCCAAAGCCGATACGGTCAGTGACGATGTCGGATAAAAGCTAAACGGAGATGACCTTGAAAACACACTGGAGAAATGTTTCTGTGCTTACAGATGGCTCTGACCATCTCCTGTTATGGGTTTACCATCTCCTGAATATCCAGAGTGGTAGATATTGTTGCATAAAATTCATGACTTCTGTTGGGTTTCCCGTCTTTTATCATCTTTTGTAATTTCATCCATTTGAACACAAAGTATATCCTCAGCCCAGCACCAAACTGACCCAGAATAACGAACAAAGCAAATTACTATTGATATATGAGCCAAAACGCTGTGCATGGACAGCTGCATGCTATTTAGATTTCCAGCTCACTATTGGGATAATTTAATGTTTTGTGGAAACCTGTTTCTGCTTTCTTATTTTTTTAAAGCTTATATTAGTTTCATGGGGAGTTTCAAAGTTTGTCTTCTTTCTAATTTAAAAAAAAAAATCCCCTTTGTTATGTTTGTGCCTGGCTCCGGCCTGCTTTAGCGTCTTTCAGCACCTCATCATTTCCAGTTTTATTTTAACAGAAAAGTCAATTAAATCACCTGGACCGTCATTATAATTGTTTGTTTCGGAAACTCAGTGGAATTTCATGTTCTGCTGCATATTCTGCACTCAGTTTATGTTCACAAGATCATTGACGACACGCTGCCTTCATTGGAAATAAACATCGGCTACGGTTTAAAGTTTCATAAAACGGCGTTCCCATAAACTGCTACGATGTTTTTGAGGTTGTTTTAGGATAGTGGAGGTCTGCTCTGGTCCTGGCCCCTCTGGGACTGGCGCTTAGCTTCGGCCTCCAGCTGATCTGAAAATGTTTTAAGGACTTCACTTCAGCAATCCAGAATTACCCAGAAATCCTGACATCTGACTCTGAATGAAAATGAGAAACAGTAAAATCTTCTCCAAAGATTACTTGGTATAAAAATGTTCTTTTCAAATGAGAACACGATTTCCTGTGTTTCACAGTGAGGAAGTTATCGGTCACAGGTGAGTGTTTACCAGTCATTGGTTGGTTAAGCTGGAAAATGGCAACATTTTAAAACTAAAAGTACTTTAACTGCTTTAGCTTTAACTTTTTAATGAATGTATTGAAATTTGACAGTAAAATGTTTGTTACACTCATTAAAATGCAAAAGTTGCCGCAAATGTTTTAAATTTAGTTGGTGTGCTTTTTCTTCAGAGTGTTGGCTGCAACAATCAGATGCTTGGTGTCGATATTATCAATATTTTGGATCGATCCCCCGTCTCTAGTGGACAAATAAATCTATAACAAACTTCCAGAAAACTGCAAAACAACTGAAACACTCAGTTGCTTTAAATGAAGGCTTAAAGTTTCCCTTGATTCACAATTAATGGAACATTGATCAACATATTATGATGATAATGATTATTATTGGTGATTCTGTTGATAATATTGACACCAAGTATCACTTGCATGATAAGATCGATACTTAAGTTTTGGATTCTATCTTGAAATTGTATCTTTTATTATTATTATTTTTTGCATTATAGACTCTAAACTCAATTTTGTTGTGATTTACTCTCCAATTATATATTTTTTAAACTTTGCAGACATCTATAAACTTTATCCAAATTATTTCACAGGTTTGTAGAAAACAATTCAGGAAAAAATACACAAAAAAGGGTCAGAAGTTTGATGTCAAACTTAAATAAGAAGTATTGGCATCTGCGTCAGCATTGGTGATACTGGTCCTGTATTTACTTGGTATCAGATGGATCCCAAAATATTCACTATTTTGGTATCTTTTTGGTTTTTTTCTCAAAATAAAAAGCAGCAGAGACCAATCTTCTCCATTAATCAGTAAATTTGACAGTCTATTCTGAGTCACTTCGTAACTCCAGCAGGTTGCTCTCGTTTCGATTTGAACGCTTACATGCTGCACTGAGACCTTCAAAGCTTTTCTATGGCACATAAAAACCTTTAGCGTGTAAAAAAAAAAAAAGAAACTGTGGTTGAAACCAAACACTTATAAAAAAAAGTCCAGAAAATCTCAAACATTCTCGTCTCCCGTTGCATTTTTTCCTCTTCCTCTGGAAACCTTTTCATCTCGGCGCATTACTACAGAGACCTTACACCACAAGACCCAAGCCTTAAGGTGCACAGAGCATCGGCTCACTTCCCACACACACCCACAAAACCAAAAAAAAGAAACACTCGTCGGGCATGTCAGAACATCCCTCCCTCACATCTACCTTACAGCCTGTAAATCAGCAAAGCTCTCTTTTGGCCCCATTAAATAAATGTGCTGGAGTCACTGACTAATTGATGGCGTTACAATGTGAACTGCTTCGTAGCAGCTTTAAATTAGAAACACCAGGGGAGGAAGACAGGGGCGCGTCGGTAGTGGAGGAGAGGGGAGAGAGGGCCCAGTGGAAATGTGTGGAGGAGAAAGAAGACGAGTGGAAGTGAATGTAGCAGACAGGAAGAAAAAGAGGGGGAAATTATTACTTTTAAGATGCGTTGAGCCCAGAGGTTTACCTGCACTGAATAAAAAGACACATTAATTTTTCCCCTTCACCGTCGGAAGATAAATCAGATCAAACTTCTCTCTTGTTTTAGGTCAGTTACAATTACCAAAATTATTTCTATTTGCTAAACGCCACAATAAAGAGAGAGTAAATATGTCAGATTTATTTATTAATGTTTTTTAAATCAAGAGTTGAGTGATTACTGTCTCTTTAAACAGTGAGAGCGAATCCTAGATGATGATGTCATCACTTTGGAAACTTCTGATAGGTTGACTGATCCATTTGAGCTAATTTGTGTTGCCAGGCAGAAAATTGAGGACGACCAGCTCCGTTTTCCATTCCTACTGTCTGATGCAAAAAGTTTAAAAATAAGAACTAAACCAACTAAAGACAAGAATCCTGATCAGTTATCTGGACCCAAACCAATCAGTTATCAGTTATCTGGACCTGATCAGTTATCAGTTATCTGGACCTGATCACACAGACAGGAGGATGAAAAGAGAGGTAAGTAACAGACACCAGAACCTTATTTCGTCCATTTGCAAGTTCATCACATTATTCAAATAGTCAATTAATCGCATGATAAATTAAAATGAGCTTCATTGTGATGACTAATATTTTTTGAAAGCCAGTTTATTTGTTTATAGCCACATAATAATCCATTTTATTTTGGTTTTGGTTGTAAATTGTTTTTATTTAGTGTTTCTTGTGTTTTAAAATATCTTACAGTATGAAGTTTTCTGTACAGCTGGAGTGTCAAACTCATTTTTTGTTTTAGGCCAAATCAAGATCATAAAAGCTCTTAAAGGGCCAGAATGTATTGATAAAACAGGTTCACAAACTGTTAACATATCAATGAATCCTTAAAATTAAAAATTATTAAACATCTTTTCAGTTCCTACAGGATTTTGTGATGCTTTTTGTGATTTTCTTGTAATAAAATTCAAAGTGTTTGTGCTACTAATTTGTTAATATTTGCTATATTTGCGCTTATTTAAGACAGTTAATGTGACTTTCTATATAGATCATGGACTATAATCTGACATCAACTAAGACTGTGGAAGCTGTTTAGTACAAGTCAGAAAGTTTTTGACATTTTTTTATGCATCGCAAAAAAGTGTGAGGATTTGTTGATTTTGCATGAATTTCCACGATAATTCCTAAGAAAATGGAGACACTGATTGATATGTTTTGGCAATAAACAGACAAAAACTGTATTGATTTGATTGATAACATAATATTTAAGCACACTTGGTATTTAGTCTAGAATCTACAGGGCCACATAAAAAGCTACGGTGGTCCAGATTTGGCCCACGGGCCTTGAGTTTGACACGTGCTTTATAAGATTAAAGTTTATCGGTTGTCTAAAGACAACAAGCGTTTATTGTTATATTTACGGGGGCAACTTATCCTCCAGCATAGTTTATCGTGTTAATGATCCTTGAAATTGTGACGGATTATTGCTGCTTATGCAGCTCGATGGCAACAGAAGCCATCTGAAACTAAAACGTACGTTTTAAGATCCAATTTTGATCCTTCGAGAAAACAAGAGCAACGAAACACCAACGTTCATACATCCTGTTGATTTCTGTCCAAAATGTCTCTGTGTTGGTCTGGTTGAAGATTTAGTCAGACGGAGAGCAGCAGAGACGGAAAGCTGAATGAGGAGAGCAACGGTGAGCGGGGGGACTGAGGAGGAGGAGGAGGACGTCGTCTTTGATCTCTCTGCATGTCTGCCATGCTGCTTTCCTTCAAGGCTTCCTGGTAAGTTTCAGTAGACACCAGCGGGTCCGGTCTCAGCGACTGGACGCTAATGGATCAGTTAAAGGGGCCTATTCTTTATGGTGGGGCTAAGCGTTATCATCTGGGGGTTAAAGACGCTGACCATGGGGCAAACTCCTGTCGGATAGCCACTCCTACGGGGCATTACAGTAGGCCCAGCGACGGAAACGCTGCTTCTTTTCGTCTGTCTTATTTGAATCTCCCATTCTCCATCTAATTTTTCACCTTATCCCCGCCCCCCCTTCTCCCTTTGCATCTCTTCCCTCTTCACTTTTCTTTCTTCTCACACACACACACACACACACACACACACACACACACCAGGGAATACCTCTCTGAAGCCCCCCAAATGCTGTTTGAAACCATTTGTCAGCTGCTCGAGACAGAAAGCTGACGATGGATTCCAGAGGTTGAGGCGACCCCTTTCATTCGGCCGTTTATCCGTGGGACCTGTCAGGGCCGACCGGACCCAATACGACGCAGGCAGGGCCCGCCAGATAACCATCACAGAGACCGCGACAAGCCTCCTGAAGAGAGACCGCTCCCGGCCCGTGCTGTTGTTTATCGAGCAGGCGACGGGCTGCGCCGGCAGCTCACAGACTCCCTCTGATTGAATGTGATAGCTTGAGTCATTTAGTTAATTGGCAGCTGGTTTTGATCACGACCTGTCACACTCGCTCAGACGCTTTACGGCATTATTTCTGCAGCTATGAAAGAGCTCACGTCTCACGAACCCCGGCCTCGATGGGGAAAGCCTGACCTTTCACTCGGGTTTCTTTGTCGTCGTCCACTGACGCAAACGTCGCTTCGCCCCGTTGCTTTCCAGGCCTCCGCCAAACAGGAAGAGAGATTTTTGCTGGATTTATCTATGTGCAAACCAGCGAAGATTTTGACAGCGAAGTGGTGATTTACAAAAGAAGAAACAAAGAGATATTTAGTGTATCTGTTGCGGTAAAGTGAGATTTTTATTTTTTATTTTTTCTGCTTTAGAAACAGTGACGTAGTAGCGGCGGCTTGCTTCAAGCGTGCCCGCTATCGATTTCTGCACTGCAAACCACAAGAACACTGGAGCCAATTTTATGGGCTTCTCCACATCAGTCTCACCTTATCTCAACTCTGTTTTCAGTAAACTTCAAAGGCATACTAAAAAAAAAAGAAAAAAAGTTAAAGACTGAGAGGAAATGGCAACCGGTGAGAAAAAAAACAAGAACCTGGGAGATTCTTTACTCCAGGGATTGTTTTAGCCATTAGGTCCAAGTATGAGTTTTTCACAGCATGATAACCTTGAGTTAAAAGAAAAAAAATAAAACAGTTTAAACAAAAAAAATGCATACATGAGCTGCTTGTATTTAATACAAAAAATAAAAAATAATTATTTGCAGCAGTGGCATTACAGATGCTTAGAAATCAGATTTTTCACATATTTAGATGCAAACTCTGATCCTACAATGGAGTTTCAAGGCCATTCTAAGAAACTACAAATTTTAAAAGTGAAATGATAAGAATAAAGTAGTAAAATTATGAGAACAAAGTTATAATGCTATGATTTTATTCTATGACTTTATTCTTGCATACTTTTTACATTTCTCGTAATTTTGTTTCTTTGTTTTTTTTCTTAGCGTGGGACCAATACTCCATCGTACGAACCAGACTATTGGAATAAATCTTCATCATGCCATAAAATTAACTTAAAATAATATTCTGTCTCACAAACTATGCAAAGCAATTATTTTTCTGCTATGTTAAAGTGCAATGTGACGAAAGTGCAGTGTGATGATTCTGTGTGATAAAGACACAGAATCATTTGGCCTTTGCCAAATTGTAAATCTTGACTTGATGAGCCTAAGAATTTGGTTGCATAGTTTGAATTCAATGAGGTTTCTTCACTGTTCTACCTTCTAGGAAGCCCTGTAGTTTTGCATTCATGCACCTGCAACAGAAACGTCCAACAAGATAAGATATTTTATCTACGACTCACTTCTGAATAACAAAGGGAGGAGCAGGACAATCTTACGCCTTCGCCTCCCTGTGGAGAAAACCTTCAGGCTGAGTTGGACCATAGTTGAAGCTGTTCAACACCTTCAAAGTCTGAAATTTTCCCACATTTCCTCAGTATCTGACAGCAGTGCCTTTGACCTGAATGAAATGGGTGAAACCTTTTTCCGTCCTCGAGTTTCTCAGAACAGTTTACGGGAGTTCTGGACCGTTCTAGCTGACAGAACCGGTGGAACTGAGTTCATTTTGCAGGCCGCCTCGTTCACACGTGCCTTTTCAGATATACCCACAACTTCTCCATTGCACCGAGGTCTGGGCTTTGTGACGGCCATACCAAACATCGGCTTTATTGTCCTGAAGCCACTTTGTGACCCTATTGGCTGAGGGCCACTGTTTACTTGTAACATCCATTTGGGCCAGAACTTTAACTTCCTGGTTGTTGTCTGAAGAAGCTGCTTCAATATTTCCACATCATGTTCTTTCCTCATCATGGCATTTATTTTATGAGGTACACCAGTTCCTCCTGCAGAAAAACAGCCCCACAACATGATGCTGCAATCTGGCTTTTCTTCCATTTCTTTTAGATTACTGAAAACATTTGATTGTGGATAATCTCACTTCCTTACCAACTTCATCCCAGCTTTGACGTCTTTGCCTTTTTTCAGGGATTGATTCGCATGTTTCGACTCTGCGTCTCTGGGATGCAGAACCCGACTCCCTCCTGAGCGTTATGGCGGCTGGAAATTCCCATCATCCCAACATGTGTATCACCGTTTGAACAGGCAGCACCTTCAAGCATCTGGAATCTGTTCCCATGGATGAACCGGATTTGAGCAGCTGCACAATTCTCTTCCTGATATCTCGACTTATTTTCTTTAGGCTTTACAGTTGTGTCAAACAACAACAAAAAAAGCAGTGTGTCTGAAATTAACTCAAACGTGTCGGCTAACCTGTCAGAAGTCTCAGCAGTCATGACATCATTATTATCATCATTATCATCATCTGGGCTTTCTCTCATTGTTTAAAGTGATGGTAATCATTCTGTATGCAAACTTTTGGTTTTGCAGCCACTGATAAATAAATCTCTATTGAGTTCATGGCCTCTTGTGACATTTAGCAAGCAGAAATAATATTGGTAATTCTAGCTGATCTTAAGAGAAGTTTGGAATAATTTACCTTCAGACAAACAAGGCGTATGTGTTGTTTCAATCAGCGTACGTGCAGTTGTATTCAATAAATTAGAAAGTACAAGCTGATGAGGCGTGGACTCTGTTGAAGCTGTTGGATCTGCTAACGTTTGGTCTTGACGTATATGTAGCACGGTAGCTTGATCGTGACTTAAGCTACGAGTTGAAGCTTACCGGACTGACAATACAGATTGAATGACTTCATTCATTTCCATCATTGCTTAAATACAAGACTATAACTCAAGAACAGCACAGAAAATCTATGTCATCGTTTACAATTTCTCCTTCTGTTTGTTGACTGGGTGAAACGAATCCTGGGAAATCAAGCTCAATGGGAGAAAGCCAAGACAGATCACTGAAGAGAGACGAGAATCAAGCAGAAGACAATGTTTGAGAAATGTATCATTAAACCAGATATTCAAAGTAATATGCTAACCTAAAGACTATCTCTGAACACCTGTTATACTTCTGAAATCTTTTTTGATTTCAGGAGTATAGCAGATGGACAAACAGGAGAAAAACAAGACAAAGGAACTTCAGTAGTTACACTTAGTGATCAGACTGGGACATCCGACAGCATGTCTCAGATGATGGAGCTTCTTCTCCCCACTATTCTTGAGGCGTTCGACTTTTGAAGCCTTTGTCGTCTCCCATACCGTCCCGCCGTCGAATCCATTACTGAGAAATCACAGCTAAACTTTAAGAAGGATGGAGTCAATTCCTCACAACATCTCCAGAGAATCTTCCAGATCTGAGCTTCTGCCTCACAGAGCAGACCTCCCTACGACTTCCCCACTCGGCTCCTTTAGACTAGCCAGCAGCAATTAGCAAACACTTGGTGGAGCTGCTCATCTGCTGAGCTCATTGTAGGAGCTACTTCTCAGTGCAACGGTGACGAAAAACGTCATTTAAGGGCTAATAAAGGAGCAATGTTGTGATGACTTCCTGAAGGCGGAGTGTTAAGAGCAGGAGCTTCTTAAAGAGACAGGCCCAATTTCAAGGTGAAAATTACGGAGTTAAATTTTGTTTGACATACGTAGCATTGTTACAACTGAAGGTAATATAGTTACTTGCTATAAAATGGCATAATATGCCTTGAAAATACACAATACTGTCCCTATAAGCCTGTTTTAAACTCTTTCACAACTTCCTCGCTGGAACATCAGCTGTGCTTTTTGGTTTTTATGTTGCGTTTTGTTGTTTATTGTTCTCTATAACTTTGTGTTACACATTGGTATACTCTAAATGCAAATCGGCCGACTTCTGGAGTTGGTAAATTTTTATTTAGGGGGAACAGATTAGAGGTAGCTGGAAAAAAAACGCACATTTTTACATTTTTATTTGTTAATATCAAAACCATGTACTCACCTCGTTTCATGAGCTGTTTTGAGTAGGTCACACAAAGTCCCAATCAAATACAATTAAATTTGTAGTAGCAATGTAACAAAATGTTTAACATCTGGGTGTTATGAATACGTTTGAGTCGGCCTGTATACCTGTCACATGTCAAGCTGAGATGTGATGTTTTATGAACCAAACAAGCTTAAATCAAGAGAAATTGATCAACTATGATATAAAAAACAGTAACATGTACTTTGACCTGGGTTATGGATCGGTTTAGAAAACAGTCTGATTATCGGCCCGGTGGTGCTCCCCTGTGTTGATAAAGCACCAGGGAATTGTAGGTCAATTAGTTTGCTGGGGAAGAAACTCCCGCAGACAGCCAATTAGAGCTGCTGGCCTGCAGTCATGCAGCCGTCTCTTCCTGTTGACGGCTCACGCAGTTATTCGGAGCCTCCGGCGGCTCCTCCTCAGCTCTGCCAGAGTAAAACTTTTTCTTTTTTATTTTCTTTTTTTACATCCAGAGCTATTATGAGAGCGCTTTAGGAAATCTCCATGGTTAGTTAGATTTGCTCTGAGAAAAAAAAAAAAAAAGCTAAGCGTGTGTGTTTGAAGATTGTACAATGCACTGATTAAGTTCCGTTTTTCTTTTTTTAAGTTGCTGGAAAGTTGTTTATGCTCAAATGTAAACATACATAAACATATGAGGCAATAAGTGAAATCAAAAGAACAAAAAGGTACTCAAAGCAAAATGGGTTGATTGGAGTGAAGGCTAAAGTGGTGCAAAAGATGACAGGAGATGATTGCAGGGAATCAAGTTTTCCATTCTCCGCACTCCTCCGTCTCTGTCACACGGCAAAACCTATCGTCTACAATTTCCAGGATGAACTTTTCAAACTTTTTTTTTGTCCCCCCCCTCTCTCTCTCTCTCTCCCTCTTTCTCTCTCTTTCCTGTTGCTTTGGAGTGCCACAAGCTGTTATTACGGAGCCCTTTGTTCACATACGTTGCTGAGAAATACAATGTTTGTGCTGCTCTGCAAACGGAGCGTAAGAGTAAACACTGTTCCGCAGTGAGATGCCCGTAAGGCTCGCTAAAGCAGAGGAGCTTTAAAAATGGCTGAGAGCTGAAATATTCAACTGTGCTTGTTTTCCTATCTTTCTTGTTATCTTTTTGACAAACGGCATGCAAAAAGTAAGAAAAAAGCAACAACAGCAAAACAAAAATAAAAACAAAACCCAAAAAGGTTTAGAGCAAAGGAAAGCCAGAGCGTAAAACTTCAAAGATGAAGCATATAATTTAATCAGGTTTGGTCAGATGTCAGTCAGAGTGTCTGTCTGTGAGCCCGGGGGCTTGAAATGAAAGAGAGGGGAGTCTGGTTCCCTGGATCGCTGTCATCCCCGCAGCTATACGGCTACATGCATCCACTTAGGATGATCGCCTGGAAGGAGTCGACAGACGCGGCGGGTGTCAGCTGATCCGCGCCCGACGGCCACAAAAAGTGGCAAACCCCGCAGAACAGCTCCTTTAAAACCCAATTATTACAAAATGCCGACAGAACAAGATTCCCCCCCCCTCCTCCCATCCGCCCTGCCACGATAAGGGACACATGGGTTCCATCACTCTTAATTGAAGCAGGGTTTCCTGAAGAAGAAACAAGCCTGCAGCAGAGTCACAAAACAAAAAACTTTAAGAACAGAACAGCTGTAGTTGTGATACAAACATTTTTCATAGTTCATGGAAGTTGCTTCTTGGGGAGGCATTCGTCTTCAAAGTCTCACGGTGAAGCAGCACAAAACGTGTAAGATTGTTTCTTTTTTCTTTTCTTTACTGGACATCGTTCTGTCTTGGAGAGCGCGCTGTGGCGATAGGCTTCCAAACCTTCCCAAATTTAATTACAGGTCTGCGAAAGCCTCTAACAATGCCGTGGCGAGCACGACAATTACAGTCGCGAGCCAAAGGTCCGTCTGTGTCTTTGCTTTTCTTTTTCTCCGTCTCTCGTTCTCATGACCTGAACCTGAAGACATACAAGTCTGATCTTTTTTTTTTTAAACTGGAAACACGTGGAACAAATTTACAGTAAAGGCAAAAAAACAAACAAAAAGAAAAAAAAAAACAGTTAAGAGGCTGATTTATTCGCACACTCAACAGAAGAAGACAGAAGTTTGGGTGTAATTTCAAGAAAATCCAAGAAGCAATTTGTTTCATTTAGTTTTACGAATAACAGGGTGTAGAAAATAATTTTTTACTCTTTCTGAAATTGTGTGGAAATCTTTATTGGCGTCATAACAATTGCACTGTAATAATTGCTGACCAGCTTTTTGTTAACCTTTGGTACCGAGCTCTGTGGTTCAGAGGTGAATCCTGTTGCAAAAGACTTGAGATTGGAGAGGAGGTTCACCTTCCAGCACGATGATATATGTTAGAATGGCCTAGTTAAAGTCATGATTTGAATTTAAATGTAAATCTTGCAGCAAGACTTGAAATTCTAACTGGTGATTTGCAGTAAAAGAGTTTCGGCTCTTTTCGCGGTTCTGCAAAACTGGTAGAAGTACATTCCAAGAAGCTGGCTGCTTGCAGAAAAAAATAAATTTAATAATGCCCAAAAAGAATTAAATGTCAATGTTGTAACCAGTTTGTCATTTTAAATTTAATAAAGCCATTAATAAATGGTAAAAATGGTTTCAAGTCAGGAGAGTGACGTTCTGAAGTGAGCGTGTCTGAAAGAGTAGGAGGTTCTTAAAGAGACAGAGGTCAATTTCATGGCATCAGATTCAGATATGATGTGGACTTAGATGTCTTGCATATTGTGTTATAGAAAAATACATAAAACCTCCCCCTTAAAATAATTTCAGAACATTTACAAACATAAGCTTTTCTTGTCATTTTTTTTTAGTTTGTTGATTAATAAATGTTGTGGTGGATGTCATACTCGTCATATTTGCTCATCTAGGACTAGGCAGTTAATTTTAGTGATTCAATTAATTTCAGTTAGGTGAATTTAATAGACTGATAACTGAATATGCAATAATTCAGGAAGGGAAGAGAACAGAGATCATGTGACTGATGCGTCAATGTTAACCAGTCAGTAACGTAACACATTAGTTACATTATTGGTAAAATGTAATTGTCATTGGCTGGAAAAACTTGAATACATCACTGGAAGTTATTACATGATTTACTTTATTATATTTAAAATGAGGGCTGTCCTGATCTGACATTGATATCGGAAGTTGGTCTGATGTCAGAAAAAACCCAGTATCATATCGTATCGTATGGTATCGTATTGTATCGTTCTGCATCTAAACTCTCAATATAAGCAGTAAATGGCATCACTCTGCTTCAGTCGTTTTTATCCAGCAGGTTGTGTCCCACAATAAGAACCACTGGTTTCTAAAAAAATGGGTCGGTTGTTCTATTGTTGACTATTGTTCTCCATCTGAGTAATATCACTCGATCAAGCCTTTTCTAATGTTCCACACTAAAAAATAAGTCATAAAATTACGCTTGATTTGAGCTGACATCATATCGGGTCAATATCGGTATTGGTCAATACTCAAAGCTGTGATATCTGTATTATATCGGAAGTGATAAAGTTGTATCGGGACACTTCTAAACATTATTTGTTGCACACATGTGTTTGCATCAATAAGTTATGACGCAAAAAGTACAAAGTTATGACCCAGAGATGTCACATAAAGTGACTGGAAAATAAAAAAAAACCCTGAAATCCACGTAAACTTTTCTGTCCCCTTCACAATTAACCTAAAATTCCCACAAAACACATTCAAGTCCCACAAAACACATTCAAGTTTTAAAGCTTGTAACATGACAAAAAAATGGAAAACCTTCAAGGGTTATTAATACCTCTGTGAGGCACGGTATTTATGTAGACCTAAATGAAGACGAAGGTCACTCTAAAGTACAGTAGTCCTCTACATCTGGGCTCATACTGTTCCTGCCTATCTTTTTCATTTTACAGTTCCTCATTAATGGGGGTATCATTACCTCCCCGGCTCCAACCTCGCGTTTTCCGAACTGCGCCGCTTTAATGTTAAGTCGTGTGGACGTTAAAGTCTTTCCCTTGACTTACAAGACATGACATCCCTGGAAACCTACAACCTGGGTCAAAGATGGAGCTCATTAAAGGATTGCACACAACCACAAATTTACAAGAGAAATGGAGGGATGGGGGGGAAATAAATGTTTAGCTAAGTGAGCTCGATCCACCGGGGTGGGGTGGGACCGGTCACGGAGGATGACAGACGAAAACGGTGCCGTACAGCCCGCTCAGTGGGGCTCCCCTGTCTTACTCACTTTACAACAGGCCAGTTGTGTTTGATATCAACAACGGCTTTTAATAAGCAATAAGAGGATATGACTAGGATGAGATAAAAGCTCAGAACGACTCACATTCTACTCTTCCTCCTCTGATGTTTAGATTAAAAGCACATTCCTCTTAAAAGGTCATATATGATTAGAAGCTGGTGCAGCTGTTTGTACACAAACAGATTTCCTCTTTGTCTCAACGGCACCAAGCTGATGCAACATCTTCCAGTATTTGCTTCTGGCATATAAAAGAATAAACAAAACAAAAAAACTAAAACATAATCCTTCAAGGAATTTATCAAGCAAATCTCCAATCGAGTTGTTTGGTCTTTGCTGCAGCTACAGCCATGGGCCAAGCAGGCAGAACTATTTGTCTCATTAACTGCAGTTTGTAACTCATTAAATCAAGCCAGGGAAAGACTTAATGACCCCCACTGACTTGCAAATTACAGAGTCACCATTGCAAACTTTAATTAGAGTTTACTAACTGCCATCAGATTTGGCGAGTTATTTTAAAAGTCTGATTTTTCTTTTTTCTTTTTTTTTCCAACGGAAATCCCACAGAAAAACGCTTTAGCTCCAGCATGCAACTTTACACGTTCCCCCATAACCGGTCAATAATGCCAGTTGCTTCATTTAGCAAGAAGCTTTTTATCCCATTCCCCTTCCCCTTCTTGTCCTCCCCCCTCGCCCCCAACTCCCTGTGCTAAATTACCCAACATCATGATGCAATTTGGGTTTTTTAATCACCATTTTAGCAGTTACAGCTCGGCTGTCCGATTTCCTGCAACAAAAGAGTGTTGAGCCATTAGCGCGAGTAATTCCACACAGCAGGCCTCCAGTTGTGGATGTGATGGCAGCAGAAGGAAAACAACAAGCTTCACCATGGAAAACCTGAGCTAATGTCCTCAATCAGCCGACCTTGTTGTGGTTCTCTCTCTTTTATTGGGGCAGCTGCATTCCGAAAGCATTATGAGCAAGAAAGATCTGCAGATGACGACCAATCCTCTGCCTCCTGTGCTGTTCTGTGCTGCGGCGCCCTGCGCACAATGGCATGCCGCTTTTTTCACATTTTGTCACCTTATGAGCTAGCAGACAATCGTCAAAGGGCGGGGCTTCAGCGGGTTTCACACACTTAAATTTCAGACTTTTTAGTACGTTTTTAAGACCAGTATGAATGGAATTTAAGTCCTATATCATATATAATGCATGTGTCATACATGTACACCTACATCGCCACAGAAATGTGCGAACTTCGTCCAGCCAACTGACAGTAAACTTGCAATTTCCCATGATAGACACACATAAAGCTAGCTAGCTAGCAAGGCCACGTTAGCAGCTATTTACTGGTAGCCTCAACGGTCTTGAGTCACATAAACCAGTGAGGGTGTTTGAGTGGGACTCAAACTTTTGCCTGACAGGAAAAGAACAGAATATACAAGGATAAATAGTACTGCAAGGATCAAATTTAACGCCTGTGATTTATGTATTTAAGGCCAACTGACTTTTAGAAATGAATTTAAGACGTTTTATGGACTTGATTTTAGACACGTGGATTTAAGACTTTTTAAGGATGTGTGGATACCCTGGAGGGGAAAGGAAATCACGCATGGATTGCAAAACTTTTTCACGGGTAGAAATCTGAAGATCAAGGTGTACATTTTTATTTAACCCCCTTTTTGTTTTTTACCTTAATACTGCAAAAAAAAAAAAAAAAAAATCCATGGAAACCATCTGTTAGTCTGATTCAGTTCAGCTCGTTTTCCTAGAAAGTCCAGTTCGTTTGGAGGAATGTGAACCTGATCGAGACACCGCTCCAAAAGCAGGAAGTGAACTATGGCACAGGGTATAGTTCACTTCTGGGTAAATACAACAACAAAAAAATCCAGCAGGCGACATTTCACAAGTCGGTGAAATGACTTGTAGTTTATTTTTACCAAAGACAAAAGAGAAATCCAACAACTTCTAATATTTGATGCTGCTCTATTTTTGTTTACATTTTGTGAAGAAGGAAGTTGCGCTCCTGTCTTCTTTGGGAAATTTGGGTGCCGTTTCCTTCAATGTTTCTTGGTGCAGCACCCCCACAGGCGAGGGAGTGAACAGGTTTTTCAAAGGGTTTGGATCATTTGACAAAGCGCAGTGTGAAACCAAATCGCACCATCTGAAAATATAACAAATGTTGCAGTTTTGGTCCCAAATTGAACCGAGTCTACCCAGGAGTGAAACCACTCCATCAGTTTGTCGGCCACAGACATTTTTTTTAAAGAATAATTTTTCTTATTTTCTGATTACATTGTGTAGGCCTGTCACATAAAACCCCACTGCGCTCCTCTGAAGTTTGTTGTTGCAGAGTGGCGAAATGTGAAAAAGTTCAAGGAGCACAAAAACTTTTATTACGCTGTGTGTTCAGGTGTGTTTACACTGTGTCATGTGGAATACAGAAATCTATTTCCCTAAAGATTTTCTAAATGGGTCTGGAGGAGAGCTGGAACATTACAACAAGGTCAGCGGTGAGTCATGGAGCTGATGGCAGGCCGCAGGGGAGTGCGGTGTGCCGCTGGGATACTTTGCTACCGTGTCACTGCTGCTCCAAGAGATGTCAGGGTCAGACTTTTTAAGCACTTCCACAAAAGATTCCCCGATTCTTTTTGTTTTTCCTTCACTCTGGTCAGCAGAAGTCATTATGTTTAAAAAACCTAAAGGTTGAGAGTATTTTTATATCGATGTTTCTCACCACAGCGACGTTCTCCTCCAGAACGACGCAGAAGTCAAACAAGCAAAGCCCCTCAGCGGGGCAGGTATTGAACACAGTGTGCACTTATGTGCCCCCCCTTCTCTCCCCCCCCCCCCCCCAAAAAAAAAGAAAAAAACAAACAACGTACTTGCTCGTAAAA
>NW_015112667.1:622003-631243 GCF_001443285.1 Poecilia latipinna | reverse complement strand
AGTGTGCACTTTTGTGCCCCCCCCTCTCCCCCCCCCCCCCCCCAAAAAAAAAGCAAAACAGAGAGACGTCTTGTCCTGCTTAAACATTTTCTTACATAAACGCAGCCGGGGCTGGGGGTGATATCTGATAAAACAGATCAAAATTACATTATTGGCTTTTATAGCCCACTGAAAACATAGCCCAAAGGTATGCTATTTGCCAGAGAGCGGCTCGTAATATGTCGAAGAATTGTTACCATCTGGCTCGACTGCGGGGAAGGCTTCTCTCTTAAAAACCTCAAAGTCAAAATGATACAAGTAAAATGCAGCATTCATAACCAGGTTGGCTTTTTATGGATGCCTGTCCACATTGATTTGGCTCCATGGTGTCTTGCGAGTCAACTCGTGCACTTTAGGATAATCATTTTTACCCCAAGAAGCAGGTCTTTGATGCCGCAGCATCCGAGTACAGTCAAATATTTCAGGCATGACAGATACTCTTTGTTTAACTTTGTTACTCTTTTTGTTTTTTCTCTAAAAAAAGTGACTTCCAGTAATCTCTTTAGGCTGCAGCATTCCAGACGGATAAGGAAGAATCCAGCAGGCGACTTTTATCGGTTTGCAAGTTCGTCTGCATCGACACAACCTCCCGAATACGAAAAAAAAAAAGAAAAAAACGTCCAACGCAACCCTTCGAGTCTGACATTTCAACCCGTTTTTGCCGAGCTACACCCTTCTAATCGCACTTCTGTACTCGGTTTCAACCCCCCATTACCTCATTATGAGATTACAATGTCAGTGTGGCCAGAATTGTGACAATTACAATAAGTGCCGGAGTAATTTTGGCGTTAAATGGACTCTTTGTGCTCCACGTTGCTGTGTGTTTCCGCGACCCGTCACAGGTTGAAAGAAGGCGAGTCCAGTACTTTCTCATGTGCTCAATGAAGCGAGCAAGAAAAACACATGCATGCATGCGTGTTTGTGTGTCCACATTGTGTTTCTTTAATCCCTACAGTCACAAATGTCACATTTTATTTGGATTTCATGTGATGGATCAACACAAAGTTGACCAAAATTGTAAAGTGGGGGGACAACGTCACAAGTTTTCTTTTTATCTTCGCATAACTCGATGGGCTTTGTCTCCACCATTAGAAATTTAGTTCTATTCGTCTTCAACTCTGACCATAGAGCAGACCTCAAACGTCAATCCCCAAAGTCTGCTTTGATGCAGTATTTGGTGTGTAATACCTTTTCAGGTGCCATGCATTCAAATTCTGCACGCTGACTTTTGGTTTGTCAGAGGGATTTTCACTGCCTTTTGTGTCTGCATGCAATCTGGACCCTCAAGTTACTTTATTTCAAAGATGCTTTCTTTTTTCATCCCAGAGTTATTGTAACTTGTATCATGCAAGAATCTGAAAAGAGTCGCTGTAGACGGTGGTAATGTGTAGCAGTCAGTCTTGCAGTGAATCTGAAGAGGCCTCTGACTGAAGACAGTCTTGTCATGACACGCCAACCCGGTGACGGTCCACAGCAACACGTCCTGGACAACACCATTAATTGTTATCAAGCACTCCTAATCCCCCTCCTTTGCTTTTGCCGCTCCTCTCTGTCTGGTCTCAAGTTTATGATGATGAAAAGAAAGAGAAGAGCGAGGAAAATGCTGATATTTGCCATTGCAGAACTGAACAATAATTACAAGTTTTCCTACCGTCATGCAGCAATAGCTTGCATTCGTTCCACACATTTTGCATTTTGAGATAAGGAACAGAATAGCGCTTGTTGAGATGCTCAACAATTGGCGTTTTTATTGTCTACCACTACCTCACTTTAACTAAACATGGCAGTATCTTAACCTCTGACCTGTCTGCTGCGTTTCTTGGTTTTTGTGATGTTGTTTGTTCATCAGTGTTCACTAACAAACCTCTCAGGCCTTCACAGAACAGCTGTGTTTATACTGACACACAATAGGACTCTGCTGGAGGCAGTGGGTTGTAATTTGGTGCCATCAGACTGAATTCACAACACGCTTTTCTTAATTTTTTTTTTGTAAAAATGTTGATGAAAATGCAACACTTTTAATGAACATCACCATTATGAGCCAGTTTGTGTTAATCTGTCACGCAGAATCCCAATGCAACACCTTGAAGCTTGTGGTTTTCAAGTGTCAAGATAGAGGGAAGTTTAAACTACAGATTATAAGTTGTTCCCTCATATTAGCAAATATACACTCAGAGTCACACCGATGGGGTTGTGGTGTGTGATTGGTAAATGGACTGACATTACATAGCGCCTTTCCAGTCATTTTGATACTTTACAGTAAAGCCACAGTCATCCAGTCGCACTCATAAACGCACACACTTTTTTGTTCCTATACACAAGCAAATTGACCCTATAAAATAAATAAATTTGCTTAATGAAAACACCTATTTTGAAAAAAAGCTCACATTTTTCACTGAAACACTTTTGCACTAGGATGAGGTGGATTTCTTTGGCTCCATCTAAATTAGAGTATTTCAGACCCTTTTTTTTGCATCACACGAGTCAAGTGGTCGACAACGGGATGTTACCGGCAGAAAAAGACAACAGGAAGTGGCAGGAGAAATGTTTCTTAATGACTTACCGCGTGAACAAACTTATTCATGTGATTTTAGTCGCATTTCTTGTTTAACAGAAAAACTGCAACTGCAAATGTATTTATTTTTTTCGACATTAGCAGAATATTGACAAAGTTTGGAGCAAATTTGAAGCTGAAAAGCAGCTGCTGATTGGCAGGCCTCAACTGTAATGTTTGCATGAAGCCTTCGGCTGCTTGGACCAAGACTCTGGGTGGAGCGGCGCGTCCTATTGGAGGGGACATTCTTCTCAATACTGCTTGGACCTGCTACTATTGATGATGATGATGATGTGTGTGTGTGTGTGTGTGTGTGTGTGTGTGTGTGTGTGTGTGTGTGTGTGTGTGAGAATCCAGCAGACATCTACAGAAAGGCAACCACTCCGCCCCCCACCAACACCACCATCCTCCCTATATCCTCTCCTCTCCCCCCCCCCTTTCTCTGCCCCACCACCTCCTCCTCCTCCTCCTCCTCCTCCTCCTCCCCTGGCGCCCTGGTATGAGAGAGAAAGCTGTTGTTAATAAAAAGTTTTCAAATAATGGGATGAAAAGGGAGGTGAAATTGAGCGGCCCTAGCGGTATTATTTCTTCTCCGTATGGGAGCTGGCCTCTCGCGGTCTCTCCGACGCTCCCTGACCGGGAGGGGGTCGCTATAGGCACGGTGACCATTCCTGCCCCGGGGCTAGGGCAAATGATTTGCCTCTCTGAGGCTTCAAAGGGGAGCAATTACACTTAAGTAACCAAATGAATAGATAGCCCTGCTTGGCAGCAGTTTGGTGGGGTTGAGGGTGTGTGTGTGTGTGTGTGTGTGTGTGTGTGTGTGTGTGTGTGTGTGTGTGTGTGTGTGTGTGTGTGTGTTGGGGGAGACAGTGGAGGCCTTTGAGGGAAGAGGCACCACACCTCACGGGTAATGTGGAACAGCTCGCATCCCTGAGAGCACAGAAGAAAATAAACAAGCCGATGGTCTGCCGCTGAATTCAGGAAAAAAAAAAAAAGGTGTTGAAACGTTCCAAAACCAAAACAGCAACATCACTGAGGATGGTTTACCAATGCAGCCGATAGCTTTTAAAGTAATTATTGCCTGACAGAAATAGAGCGTCTACCGCTGGCCTCTGTGGCTGCACAATATCACATAAACTTATATTGTGTGGAGCATCCCATAATGGCAAACTTGGAAGAAATTAGACATCTTCTCCTGCTCCTCTGATGAGTCTGTGCTGCGCTTTCCCCTCCGCAGGTTTGTTTTTCTAAGCTAATCATCTAAGCCAATCATGGTCCCTCTGTTTGTTTACAGTGTAATCAATGCCTGAGCAGACTTCAAAAACTCTCAAACAAGATGTGAATCATCCTGCAGCCCAGTCAAACCGAACCAACGTGGACCGCAAGCCCTGAGAACGTTGAGCCTGTGTGAGTGGCACACATAAAGTCAGCCTCTGCCCGGCCGATAAAAGGGCTCGGTGGGGCCCTATTGAGTAAAAGTGGAGACTGGGAGTTGGGTAGGGGAGCTCACCTGTGGAGAGGAGTCTATAGCTGCATAGAATGCCCAACAGCTGCCAGGGTTGTAAGTCTAGGCACCTAGCGGAGCCACAGAATGGGAAATGCAAGGGGCTCTTTGAATGCACTGCCACTTAGTAACAGAAGGCATGTGCCAAACTTGCAGAATGAGAATGAAAACTCCCCCTTTGGAGTTCACTAAATATCAGCAGCGACTCTCTTTTCATCCAGCCCCCCTCCTCTCCAGCCCCGTCCTCTTTCTTCCTCTTTTGGTCTATTATAATTCCTCCATAAAAGAACAATGGCTGACTGAAAGACCCCCAAACCACAGAGATATACCAACAATCGGCGGGGAAAGTGGGGGGTTGGCGGGGCGGGGGGGGGATACTCGGCTGAAGTGTGGAAGCCATCAATTACGGAGGGCCTAAAGTTAACATCCCAGCAGGGTAGGTGCATTAGAATGCAGATATGGACAGGCCATGGGCAGCAGATGCCAAGCGGAGCGGTCAAAAGAGCAACTCATGACTCCTGACAGGACATATGCAATGTGGGAGACTCCCGCCTCTGCTGCTGCTGCTGCTGCTGCTGCTGCTGCTGCCTCGGCCTGGAATCTGCAGAAGAATGGAAAATTAAATTGAATGATGATTGTAGCGGTGGCTCAAAAGAACCATTGTGCGAAACTAACCGGAATTACGGGTTTGAGAAGTGACAAACAACCGACATCTCGCAAAACGGTCGCCAGCGCGCATGGCCGCAGTGCGAGTTTCTATAAATCTCACACATCAGCAGCTGAGACTGATGTGCGAGACTGCAACAAGTGTCCCTCCGAGTCCAAAACATGCCAAGATCCCCCTGCTTCTTGATTCCATCACCCCCCCACACCCTCTCTCTGTCTCTCTCTCTCTCTCCACATCTCTCTCAGCAAGACTCTGCCCTGCAGGCTTCTTCACTCCGCTAATTTACATTAGGCTGCAGGCTATCATCACAGTCAGGACAGTGCAGTTGTATTTTCAGGCTCATTAAGCAATAGCACAAAACAAAATAAAGAAGAGGGGGATCCTTAAAACCTACCTTCCTCCTCCCTTCCCCTCGCTAACTTTCCCGTCCGAGGTTCGTAGGAGACTTAAATAATGCCATAAAGAACAGCAGGAAAGCTCTAAATTATGGTTGTTTGTGTTTACTACATCAAATGGTTTGGTATCCGAGGAAGAGGAGGAGAAGAAGGTGGAGAGGCCGCGGGGTCTCGGCCCCTGAGAACCAATCCGGCTGCTCCGTAGTGGCTCTATTCAGGGTCGACTCATGCCTGTTTATTTGAAAGAAGCCCCGCTTTTTTAACTTCCCACCCTCTCTATTGTTCGGCCGCTCATGGGGAGGACTTTGAAATTGTAATCTCGGGATATTCAAACACGCACATTTGTTCGGACCTTTGGTGCCTGCAATAACATTATTACTGCCAGACAAGCATTGTCAGCCTGAGCCTACAGTGCGTTAAGCCGCCGCCTGGCTTAACGCCGCCTGCCCTTCGCCGTTTTTATTGGCTTGCGAGCCTTTATGTGATGAGCGAGTTTACATGGCATGGCTTCCTGAGATTGTATGAGAGACTAATTAGAAGAAAATAAAACTTCAGAAAAAGGAAAAAAATATATAACTCAACACTGCATTTTGTAAAACTTTGTTCAATTCAGTTTAATTATGTGGCACTGAATCGTAACAATCTTAAGTCACTTCAGGAAGAAAATATCCCAGTAATGTAATGAGTTTTCTTTCTTTGTCCTTCTTCTCTTTTACATTTTTTTTAAATGTTTTGCTAGCAGATATTGTATTTGATGTTTTACGGCTATATGTAATTTCTGTGTTTTTCCTGTTTTATGATTTGCCTGTTTTTGTTTTTGTTTTTTTTTGTTTTTTAATGAAGCTTCTGTCGAATGTGGTTATGCTTTCTGGTTTTATTGTGTTTTCCTTGTTTTGCAAATGTTGTTGATGCCATTTCATACTTGAGCAGTTCCGGTCTTTTCATACCCAACTTTTACAAGCCTGTTTCACTTAGTACCCGCTTTGGAGATACTTTGTTGTGCCATTGAAATCAATCATTTTAATATTTTTTTCAGTTAAAAGTATTTATAGTCTTTGAACTTTTTCAAGCTTTTACTGGGATTTATTTGGATTTTATGTAACTGACTGACAAAATATTACAGAGGTCAAAAACCAAATTTTGCTGCAATTATAGCTGCAATTTTGGAGTGTTTGACGTTTTTGTGATGTAAACATCTAACAGATTCCCTCCCTCCACCTGAGCAGTGGATCTCTGCAGCTTCTCCAGAGCTACCATCAACCTCTTGGCTGTGTCTGCAATCAATGCTCAGTTTATTCAACCTATCAGTTTTGTTGGATGAAGATGACTTGGAGTCGGGGACATTCACAGATGGACACTAGGAGGCGCTAGAGCATTTGCCCCTTTTTCCTCTGAACAAAAAAGTGCCCTTCTGAAATCTTTCACTTTTTCTTACTGTGTATTGTGTTTGGCCCAAGACAGAAAATAACTATCAAATTGAAATACAAATATATACAGCCACAAAAAAATAATCGATGTGTCACTACGATATGTAGGTCCCAATTTCCAAACCACTGAATTGACTTTTCATGCTCCGTCAAACTGAGTCGATCAATAGTATTTTTTCAATATAAAAATCCCGATGAGTGTTTGTCTGTGCTGATCTGCTTTGAAGCTTTTAGTTAAAAGAGAACAAAACAAATTAGAAACCTCACTGGCAGTCAAATATGGCATTTTATCTGCCGTTTGGAATGATGCAAAAATAACCAGGAAGAAAACTGACCTGTGTGGGTGAACGAAGAATTTACCTTGGCATCCCAAAAATGTTCATTTGCTCATTTAATATATGAAGTTATTTGAGTTTTTTTAAGGACATGCTTTTAAGTATTACTGAAGTCAAGTAGAAAAACTCCTATACTGTAAAACTTTAAGTAAAGTAGTTTTTATAGGAAAATGATGATGACATTAAATTACACACGGTTTGACAACAGTGTGACGCAAAAATAAGAAAATTGCTCGAGTTTTACTTCATAAAGTCTTAATATATATATCTATATTTTTTTATTAAAAGTAAGGTGGAGTAAGCACCAAATTGCAGTAATTTATACAATAGCTGCTGGTTTTTGGTTTCAACCGTGCGGTAAAAGGGAGAAAATTGACGCTGCTGCCTCTCAGATGTGCTCCATCACATCTTTGGCTGCAGGGAGCGTATGAAATTGTGGTGACATTCTTGGGTTTTGCGAATGAGACCACGGAGTAGCCGCACAGAGTTCCTCGTCCCAAGCGCTCGGCCTAACTCGCCCACTCGCATTGTCTCTAGACTTTCCTCAAGAATGTGGATTTCTATGGCCGTTGGCAGGCCAGATGGAGCTGCCAACTGCATTGTCACCTCTCGCGGTTTTTCTCCATAACGATCTCCGCCGGCAGTGGAGGAACGGCTCAATCAATAGCAGCAAAAGAAAAAAAGAAGAAGTCTCTCTTGAGCGTCAGCATGTGAGCAAACATTAGTTTAAGCTCGAGGTCAAAATGTAGATTCCAACACCACTAACTAATGGAACCCACCCTGTTGTACGCCCGGTTTGACTCAAAAAAAAAAAGAAAAAGGAGCAATTGTAAAACCGCAGGACACTCCATCCCCTGATTGCTTTTTTACAGTCCAAAAAAGAAGCCTTGATGGAGGCAATTTGCTTCCCCTGCTTTCGCACGGCACGAATCTTTCCCTCATTACCCGGCGCTCAAACACAGGGCACTGGGATGCCACAAGAGGAAGTGGCTTTGGCAGAAAATGTCAAACCGACGTTTAAGTGCAGGAGCCGAGCCAGTCTGATGTGGACGGAATCAACTTGTTAAGTCAAATGAAAGGTCAAAGATATTTCCCACAGTGCTAAAAAAACATAAATAACTGTAATTTGAGCTGCTTTTAAAAAAAAAAAAAAAAAAAAAAAAAAATCAAGAGCTCCACGCTGGTCACCTAATGTGATGAAGGTGAAGAAATAAAAGCGTTCAGAGATGAAGAAAATAGAAATAGAGGATGAAGATGGAGCGGAGTGTTGCTTTGCCATTACTTCTCTTCCGCAGTTTAGGGGAGGAAGAAAGGAAGTAAAAGGGAACTATATCGTGTTTTTTAAGAGCAAAAATTAAAAAAAAACGTGGCATACCTTAAAAATAAGTGTAAACAGGCAACCTGTTTGGTAAGTAGAGTCCACATCGTTATATTTCAGTCTTATTACAAAGTCAGTCAGGCAGGAATACTTGTCCTGTCCGACTGAGGCAGGAAGGAGGTTTGACCTCCCAGCCAACCATAATGCTAGAATGACCTAGTCAAAGTCCAGACCCAAATTCATCTGAGAATCTGTAGCAAGACTTGAATTGATACCAGTCTGACTGAGCAAACACGTGCTGGCAAAAACGTGAGCAAATATTGAAATAACCTGCAGTTGTAACACCAGCAGGAGGTGGTGATAAAATATTTTGAACTATTGGAGGTAAATACAGCAAGAGTTTTAACATTTTTTTTTAATATTTTGAAAGCCGTGTATCAATTTTCTTTGTCTTCCTCTATTTCATACCGGACTATCGCATAAAAACCCAACCAAAGACGTTGAAGTTTGCAGTTTAAGAGTGAGGGTAAAAGTTTACGGCCTATGAATGCTTTTGTAACGCATTTCACAGGGATTTGGTTCCAAAGTTTGTTCTTTAAATAATGTTTATTTTTTTCCCCTGCGCAGGGGAAAAAAAAAAAAAAAAAAAAAAGCCCATGCACCATAAGTGAACATTGGCACACCTTTAAAACGCACTATCTAAAGCAACAGAAATGCACTATTTGCAGATGGTTTTGATCAAGTGGATGCTTTTGTTTTTGTTGGGAGACCTGAGAGAAGAAGAAGAAAAAAAAACAGCAAGAGAATCACATGAAAAGTGTGTGTAGCCTAAATCTGTTTTCTCACACCACGCTACCACTTGGCCCTTGAACTTTACGGAGCAGATAAATGGTTTCATCAGAGCTCCTCTGATGCGGAGATCGGCTCATGCAGAACCAAAACGTGTAAAAAAAAAAAAAAAAAAAAAAAGTTTAATTTTTGGAGCCAGCTGGGGGGGGGGG
>NW_015112667.1:612521-618782 GCF_001443285.1 Poecilia latipinna | reverse complement strand
AAAAAAAAAAAAAAAAAAAAAAATTGTTTTTGTTGGGGGGGGGGGGGGGGGGGGGGGGGGGTGGTGCTTCCCATCGAGCCCGCAACGACCTTGAGGAGCAGATCTGCTTTCAAACTCCCTAACACCTTCTGACACAACTCACTCGCCTGCATGCTGTTATAGAAAATGTCTTTTTGGGGCATTGGAGGGAGGAAGGGAGGGAGTAGAGGAAAGGCAGGGAGGGTGGGGGGGTCACGAAGCTAAACACTGCTATCTTTGGGCGTACCTGTATCGGATGGATCTCCCATCCCACGGTCTCGTTGCGGTCTCGTTGCGTGTCGGGACGCACTTGCTTGGCATTTAAACACAAACCAGCTGGGCGACGAGAAGCAGCGGGGAGACAGAGGGCTGGTTTCGCCTGATAGGAAATGAAAGGAGCAGACTCGACATCAGGACTTACTCAGGCCTGAATCATTGACCAAAAAAGCTGCGCCTCTCACCTGACGAAGGCTAAACTGTTTTCTGCACCTGAGGGCTTTCGAGAGGTCGGCCATCCGTGACCCCTGAGCATAAATTCTGTCAGTCAAAGGATCGCTTGTTCTTTGTCTTGTGGTGGGGGGAGAAAATGGCCGTCTCACGTCGTGAGTCTGATGTTGTCTGTTCAACGTTTCTTCAATTCGAGAAGCGCGACCATAAAGTGGACAAATGAAGCTATTAAAGTGGCGAGGGAGCGTCGAGACGTCAAAAGGGCCAATATTTTCCCTTCGCACGCCGGTTCGCTCGGGAAGTGTGTTTAGCGGTGTTGACGGCTGCTATTGCTCCGTGGAATCTCGTGTTGGTTTGGTGGCCGCAGCGCGCTGCTGCTGCTGACACGCTTAATGAGACGTCAGTTTGGATGTGCTGAAAGGCAAGAATTCAGATAATTAACAAAGTGTTTTCGTGTGTTGTTGCTTGTTTCTTATTTTGGAAAATGAGCTTTTTTTATATAACACACCTTGTCCTAAACTGGTGGAGGAATGAAACCTTGTTTGTGAAGGCTTGGGAAAGTCAGGGGAAAGTCCGGCTGAATGCTGAAAATCTATTGGTTCGATGCTACTTTACATACTATTGGCTGGCGTTTGCAAAACAGCCAATCCTGTAAAGCCATTAATTTTCCGTGATACTGATTGGTTGCATACCCAAGAGCGGAGGTAAGACTGTAGATATTAGCTAGGAGCTAAGGCGGTTTCCATTGTGTGTATTAATGCGCATTAACATATATTTTGTGTTTGAATAATTAAAATGGGCAGTTTAAGTGTTTTTAGATGCCTTCTCAAGTATTTGCGGATTTTATCTATTCGTGTCCGATTGTGGTCCTTAATGGTCATTCGAGAAAAGCACCAATACGAAAATTTGACCCAATATCGATAGCAGATGTTAACATGGCCAATAACTGATATTTACCGATATTACATACATTTCGTTACCCTTTCAGCACCTTGACAAACACGACACATCGCTAACTTCACCGCTGCTTCATCTTGCACTGCATCACTATCGCTGTCACATGACCAAACAAATACCCCATGACCAACCTCCTCCAGTAACCGATGGCAACAAGAAGGAAATGAAAGTTGATTGGCCAGTTTTATAGATCGGACCAATACTTATAAGTTAAAAAAGTGACGAATATCAGCCAATACCGATGCTGGTACTGATATATTGAGCGTCCCTCGTCGACTGTAGATGTTTTTCAGACTTACAAACATGGAGCATTTAAAAAAGAGTTGCAGCCAACAAGCCCCATTGTACCTCTGGAGGAGCTGCAGATCAACCAGCTCAGGTGTGAGTATATCCAGAGAGGACAAGTGGAATAATGTAATTTGAGTAGTTGTGCAACAAAACATGCACTTTGCACTTTTTTATACTTTTATCCAACAAAGTGGTTTGGTAAACCTGCATTTTGTTTGTGTTCTACATGCTACATGAACTTGTCATTGTACCGTGACAAAATATGAAAAGGTTTTAGGGGTTAGAATACTTTTACAGAGTCTGTTTGGACTGTTGATATTGATTGCACAAGTTCAAATATGTCATATGTATTATTTTAGTTTGTAAAGCTGATAAGTCGTGTAACTAAAAAGTAGAATTTCTGCAGAACAGGTGATTGGTGTTAATTGGGGTTGCCAGAAGAATCCGGCGTGCCCCGGGCACCATTCACAAAAGAACCGCAACAGACCGATAGAGGAACCCAAAATAAAAAAAAAAAAAATAAAAAAATAAAAAACTCTCCTTGAACTGGTCTAATTCTGCACTATACCGCGTTAACTTCTACTCAGATCGTTAATATGGGAGCTGATCACATCAAACCTGATGAAACAAATCATTTCCATATTCACACACAAAACACCTTCCTGCTGTTTCGCCTCCTGCTTTAGTTAAAAAAAATAAAAACTCATGAAGCGCTCCAACATGAACCGCATCAGCCTTGCCTTCTTCTTCTTCTTTTCCTCCCTGCTCCACGCGGCGGACTATGAAATATTTTGAGGACAATTGGTTAAGTGGAGTTACCTAGTTGCCTTTTTCTTTCTTTCTTTTTTCTCCCCGAGGTATCTTCCGTTTTTTTTTTTTTTTATCCCGCCGAGCCTGGCGCCTCGCAAAACGCAACTTTGTCTGGCTTATTAAATAGTATGACCTGGAGAAAGAAAACGCCTGTTGCTTCTCAGCCGAGGCCATTGTGAGGGAGAGGAGCTGCTGACAGGCCTTAAATTGCTGTAATGCTGTGTGACCAACAGTCATACCTAATCAATTTCTATTCGAAGTGTGGACGGATGTTGTTGTTTCTTCTTCTTCTCCTTCTTCTTCTTTTAGACAATTAAATTTTCTCCGCGCTTTAATTCATTTCATGTTTTATGGATTCAATTTTAGACTTTCGTTTCTTTTCTTTCGCCTCATCTTACTCTGTTATTATCAGTTTTTCTGATCATATTTACAGTAATAAAACTAACTCGGTACAGTTGGAAGTGCGCTGTTAATGGATGTAAAATGCGCAGGGAAGTCCTCCCCACTGCTTAATTGCGCTAAAATTGGTCAAAGCTACTTTGTGAGAGGCATCAATAACCCCCGCTCTGCAGGGGGTCTGTATGATTAAAGTCCCCTCGCTTTCTCGTAGGCCTCTTGATCTGCTCCCCCCTCCCCCTCCCTTCCACCAAAAAAAGGCGAGTGGGCCAATCGAAACCGCACGCGGAGACGTCACGAAGACAGCACGAGAAGCTGATTGGATGGCGCGGGGAGACGGGAACAGCCCCTGTCCTTTTATAGGCGACCCCCGTCCCACTTGTGCGTAAAAAAACGCTACTGGGCACCGCTGACAGGCGCAAAAACTCTCACAGTGGAGACCTCACGCTCGAGCCGCTGCGTTTCACCACACGGGCCACGCCGACGTGCATGGCCCCCAGCCTCTTTTGTCATACGATGAATCCTGCGCAGCCTGGGTCACCCTCTCAAGACGCCAAACTGCAGCTTCACCAAATGGAGGAGAGCGCGGAGGGCGCCGAGAGCGACGAGCTCCAGCCGAAAGACATGACCACGGATAAAGGATACAAACTGCAGCGGAGCAGCCTGCCCTTCAGCGTCGAGTCGCTGATTTCTAAGAAGAGCACCTGTCGGACTTCTTACCCGGCCTTCGATTCGGCGGCGCCGCCGACGACAACGACGGCGGCGGCGCCCGGGGCCGGTCAGGGCGCGCAGTTCTCTCCGAGGACTTTTTACGCGGAGAGGAAGCTTTCCGGGGAGAGTTCGCAGGGAGTTGCCAAGAGCTCCGGGGAGGACTGCGCGCAGTTTTGCGAGAAGGAGCAGAGCACTTGGTTCCAGACGTCCTCCTTCTCGACACCTCCCCGTAAGTCCGTCCCATCCGTGTTATAAGAAGCGCAGCGATGCTTCGTTTATTGTTTCATCAGAAATCCCCGAGTAAATTTGTAACGAGTTCAACCCTAGTTGTCAGAAAAGTTCCACTTTGCAATCCCCTCGTTCCTCCAGCCGTCTGCGCGCACATCGTCTCTGCAGCAGATTGTGTTTGTTTTCTTTACTCATATAATCGCCAAAAACGTCCAGAAAAGAATGTTTTCGTTACTTGCTTTTGCTCCAAACTCAACTTCAAATGCGTGTTTTGCAGGCCTGGGATGAGTTTGAGGCAAAAATTAAATTAACTTGATTACCATCAATTAATGACAAAATAGTCAGTTGAGGCTGCTTGGAAGTGCAAACAGATCGATTGTGTTAATCAATACAAGCCGTTCAGTTCAGTTGCACACAGTTTAATTTGTCAATATAAACGGTTAAAAAAGTAAAATATTAAAGGAATTCAGCTGACTGCATCCTCATGAGCACCAGACTTCATTTATCAATAAACTTTTGCACTGTGAGTTGATTATTGCGCACTGTTTTTGAGCATTTTGTGTCTCTGATCAGCTGGTCAAACTAACCTCATATATTTTCCTGTTTTTTTATTTATTTATTTATTCATTTATTTATTTATTTTTTCTGCATCAGGGAGCTCTAGTCCGACCCAGTGTACCCTAAGGAAGCACAAAAACAACAGGAAACCTCGCACCCCGTTCACTACCTCCCAGCTGCTGGCGCTGGAGCGCAAGTTCCGTCAGAAGCAGTACCTCTCCATCGCCGAGAGAGCCGAGTTCTCCAACTCTCTCAACCTTACGGAGACTCAGGTCAAAATCTGGTTCCAGAACCGCCGAGCCAAAGCCAAGAGACTGCAGGAGGCCGAGCTGGAGAAGTTCAAGTTGGCCTCCAAACCCGTCCTGCCCGCGTTCGCGCTGCCTTTCCCCCTCGGAGCGCACATGAGCTCTCCGTCGTGGGGCCCCTCCAACGTCTTTCCGAGGCCCAGCCTGCCGGTCCCGGGACTGTTCAGCGGACCCGTCACCTATGGGATGTACTATTTGTCTTAGGATGTCCGGGAAGGGGATGAGGATAAAAAAAAACAACAACAAACAAACAAAAAAAACAACTTTGTATTATTAAAAAAAACTCAAAGTAAAGTTGGGATTTTTTTTTAACATGCGCGCATTTCTGGGACTAAAATGATCTAAATTTCTGCCCCAGAAAAAAAAGAGAATAAAATAAAATCCTTGAAATGCCTTACTTTCAGATGATCCACTGTGGTTCCGCAATAATATAAAAGTGGACGCTTAAATTAGTAAAAGAGGGAAATGAAACAGCAAAGTACTTATTATTCGGTGTCTGTGCCTTATGAAAGCGTCTTTATTGTCACTTGAAGTATTTTTTTCCCTTTTTGTTACCCAACATTACCTGTGTGGTTCTCCGGTGAAGCTGCTGAAAGGACTGATATTTTAAACAGCAGGTCAAGTTTTATATTTTGTAATTAAAAATAATAATAATAATAATAATTAAGCATAAAAAGGGACCAAATTATATTTTAGTAAATAGTTTTTTAAACCTTCACAATGTGGCCTTAATGGGTACTATAGTTTTTTTTTTCTTCTTTTTTTGCTGTAATTGTAAATAAAATGTGTAGCGTTCAAGAAAAAACAGCGTTGCAGCGTCGTTGGAAGCGCAGGGAAAGTGGTATTTATTGACTGTCTTTGTATCTGTACTGTGTACATTTATTTGTAAAGAAAACTGACTTTAGTAAATAAACATTTAAAGACTTGGAAAATAACTGCGTGAGCTATTTTTAACCGTAACAATTCATTAGAGTCGGAGCGTTTGCGTCTGTTTCAGCACATCACACCTTAACAATAACTTTTGTTATTTTTTCTCTCTTTTTTTTTGTGGTTGTTTTTTTTTTGGGGGGGGGGGGCGGAGGGGGGGCTTTCTTTCTTTTCACTGGATGTTTTTTTTTCTTCTTCCCACAGAAACACACAAGACATAAAACTTTGCCAAACCTCGACTCCTGATTGCTGCTGTCAACTTTGAGGAATGCCAAACAATTGCAATTTTCCGTTTTTTTTTTTTTTTTACTCCTTACTTTTCTGAAACTTGTGTATTAGGCTCAGATGTCCTTATTCCGTGTTCTGATACGTAAATTTGAATCCTAAATGTTGAAATCTATTTTCCTCGTGTCTTTCAGCACTTTTTTAAAACCGGAATACGACACCACCATGTTTTCTCGCGTCTTTTTCCACATAAAATTTACTTCCAAAGCAATTAATGTTTTCATTCAGCGTTTAAATGTATTTTAATGCAATATATTTGTGCGAAAATTTCAAAAATTAAAAAATATTTTAAAAATTTTTTTTAAAAAAAAATTAAAAAAAAAAAAAAAAA
>NW_015112667.1:604669-609605 GCF_001443285.1 Poecilia latipinna | reverse complement strand
GCGTCTTTTTCCACATAAAATTTACTTCCAAAGCAATTAATGTTTTCATTCAGCGTTTAAATGTATTTTAATGCAATATATTTGTGCGAATATGTCAAAATTGCAAACTTATTCGAAGTTGTCTTTAAAAAATATATATAAGTGAAATCAGAAACTTTAAGGAAATAAAACCTGTAATATAAAATGCACATGTTGGCAACAAGCGGGGCGTTTAAACTCACAAAGTTTCCCGTTTAAAGACGTTAACAAATTTGCATAATGTTTTTCTAAACGTTTTAAAGTTACGTGGTATTTAAACCATATTGGTTTTACACCTGCACTTTCAGGGCCTGTATTATGGAGGACTAATGGTGCCATAATCCAACACATACAAATATGTGACAACTGAAAGAAAGGAAGGCAACAACTTAAATGTCTCAGCAACGTTTTTGGTCTACAGAGAGCCAAAGCTGCAATTTCCCTAACAACAACAACAAAAAGAGAAACAATATTCTGATGAATTACTACCTACATAAATATGTGATAATGGAAGCCAAAAAAAAGTATATTTTTTTAAATCAGCGATTCAGTGTTCTAAAACTACTACTATTCGTTAAACTAAAAGAAAAGTTAAATTTGTGTCTGTGATAAATAAATGTATTTATAGCTATTATAATTTGTCAATACTTAATGGAATTGACAAATAATTATTTATAAAATAAATAAATTAGTATTTAAAATGTGAATTTCTTATATTTTACAAGTTATATGATCACGTCAGCATAGTGTGATTACTATGATTCTCGAACTATCATGAAATATTTCAAGTTGTCACTTTGGTTCATGAAGCCGAACTCATAGACTTTGACAGAAGAGCAGCAGCAAAGAATGGGAAAAAAAATTATAAATTGTCTAATAATTATGAATAATTTATTATATTTGGAGACATTTTTGTATCCACTTTTAATTTTCTTACTCTGCTTAATAAGCTATTGGCACATTTACTGAACAAAGTATAAGCGTATATTCGTTTTACTTTCATGTGTGTTTCCAATTTTATTTAAATGACATCTAAAAATGACTTCTTTTTTATTCAACTGTGCTACGTTTAGTTACTGATACCTGACATGATATCAGGGATTAAACTAGAATCTTTAAGAATATTCCAATGATCTGAAATTTTGCCTTATTATTCAAATTTTAAACAAATGCTGTACTTCAATTCCAGGAATGTTGAAAACAAACATACACTACCTGTTAAGTTTGATTCTCATTCCTGTGCCTACTTAAATCAAGCCTTCAGATCTCTATAATCAGATATATCATCTGTGGTCACCTTGTAGCTGACCCCTTCCAAGACTTTCTGGAAGAACAAAGTCAGTATTGAATCAACTGTAAGTGCTCGGTCGGTCCCCTAGAGGGCAGTAGTGGTTATCCGCTTCTGCTCTCTCTATTTCTCATGAAAAGAGACTTCCGACGCTCTGATCCGTCACAGTGATCTGCAGCGAGGTGAGTACACAACTGTATTACAGATTGAAGGATTGTTGTGGAATAATTGTGTTGAAACGGTCGTGGGTTTTTTTTCACGCCTCATCTTTATACAGGAAACAGTCAGTTCAACATATGTGGGGCTCGCTGTTTTGAGATACGGTTCTCGTTTTAAATGGAAACGTCTGACCTTGGCTAGCAGGCTAACGGAACGAGCTAACGTTAGCCTGTGTTAATGTTAGAAAACGTCAAGGACGGTGACTTTACTTCAAGTGTAGTTCTGCATTTGGTCTTTTTAAACGGTTTAGTTTTGATTTATTAACAGACACTACTTCGCGTAGTTTAATTTTAGGTTGTGGTTAAACGGCAAAGATTGTTGCTTTTCGACCACGTAGATTATAAAAATAGATTTCATTTAGCGAAAAACCTGGTTAATTTTATTCTCACTGACTTTATTGTTCCAATTAACAGACAGCAACACACGCTTGATGATGTTACAATACATTGTGGAAGTGGATGTATGATTCTTTAGCCTGTTCGCACAAATAAGCATAGTTATGACAGGTGAGCCGTATTCCAATTCGGTCGTGCGATTTAGGAATCATATTTCCTATTTATTTGTGCAAAGTTATTTCGATTAATATCTTTTGTTTCTGCAGTGTAGATTATTTTTAACTGTTGTTATATTCTGTATTTTTGACGCAGGTTGTGGTGTGCTTTTTAATTGATTATCAATTTACTTCTGTTCAACTGCATTTTTTAACGAGAGATGCACTGTATTGGTGGCCAGACCAGTAGGTTTCCAAACAAGATGTTCTACAAATATAAAACTATACTCACAATTCATGATTCAGTCTCAAAGAGCCTCAAAGCAGTTGCAGAGAAAAATGAGATTCTTTCAATAGATCTGAAAATAAAACCACAGAATTTTAAGAGATGACATTCTGAATATATGTAAAAATAATAATAATAATAATAATAAATGGCCTCAATAAAATCAGTCAAAAGAAGTGGTTCAGACTGTTTTGCTTTTAATCAAAATATATTTTACTTTCATATATTTAAAGTAGGAAATTAAGATTAAAACTATTTCAAATATTTGGTTGCAATCTGGACCTTGTATGGATTAAGTAACTGTCAGATCTGGTGATTGATTTTATTTTAGTATGTAGACCTGAAAATATTAACAAGCATACTGTTTGTTTTTTCTAACATTATTTACATGTCTTCATAACCGTAACAAATCAACCCTGTCAATGTTGCAAACAAAAAGCGACTGCAAATGGCTAAAATGTCTTTTCCAAGTTTAAATCTGAAGAGAATTTCATCTTCCACTAAGTTCAGTTTGAGGTATATGAGCCTTATGTAAAAAAATAAATTACTCTGATTTTCTATAGTTTTGTCTTCTCGATTTAGTACATTTTTCCCCAAGTAAAAGTATAAACTCTAGGATAAAAAAAAAGCTTAAAAAGCTCCTAGAGATGGATTTTAATCAATTTGTGGAAGCTGTGTGAAGAACAGCTGACCTATCATAAACATAGTAACATTTTAGAGACTTTCCAGTCACCTCAGGTTTAACTGGATAGCATAGCTAAAGAACATTTCAATTTAAAGGGAAGATGACGGCAGCGGCATGTGTGCGACTGAAGAATCTTGTTTTTCAGAGAGTCAAGATGTCAGGCCGTCGTGCAGCCCTGAAGGCCATTGACTGGTTGGCGTTTGCTGAGCGGGTTCCGTCCAACCAGCGGGTCATGTTCAATGCTCTGAAGACTCGCACCGATGCCATCTCTGCTAAGTATGTCGCCACTGCGGTTGATCTAATTATAACTGTGACTTAATTTTCAGAAATGGGGTCGACAAAAAGTTGTTGTTTTTTCTGAGGCACATCTAAACACGTAGTGCATTAAGAAGATTCTTTGTGAAAAGCAAAGCAATGAATTTTATCTTACTCGATATATTTCTCAACATGCAGTAAGAAAATGGCCCAGGTTTCTGTTTCTGGGTTAAAGTTGCCAAAAAGACATAGAGATGAAAAGTTTGATCTTTCCAAGTAAAGCTCGCACAGATACTTTTAGAAATAAGATTATCACTGTCCTAATGGGCTTAAGCTGGCTAAGAGATTGGAATTTCTTCTTCTTTTCAAAAATAAAGCTAACAGATTTTTTTTTTTTTTTTTGATATTTTGAAAAAGTTGCAATGAAAATTGTTAATTTTTATGTTCAAAATAATACTCAAATTATTCAGTCAGTAACATAACTGTAGGGTCCCACATTACAACATTAAGGCAAATATTCTTGACTTTTTAGTAAGTAAAGCCAACATTCTTCAAAATAAAAACTATTTTACGTTCTATATCTTAACGCATGTTAGAGTCTCCCAAAATCTGGTGCTCATTCAGTAGCAAACACCACTTATTAGTTTCATTCATTTCTTTTTGTTATACCTCGATTTGCGTACATTAAAACTATTCTTTTTCTTTTTGCTCCCCCCTAACAGTTTCCATACATTTAATTGTTTATAGTTGTGTCTGCTCACCGTTCCTTCCTTCCTTTTTAATCTGTTGAAATCGATGCCTGTGTTTGTTCCAGACTAGCCTCACTGCCTGAGACTCCTCCTGCCATCGACTGGAGCTACTACAGGAGCGCTGTGGCTAAAGCAGGCCTGGTCGATGAGTTTGAGAAGAAGGTAATTTTCCTTTCTAAACACACAATACCAGTGTTGCCACGAAATGACTCGCTCTAAAGACAAAAAGTGTGTACTTTGTGATAAAATCCATCCAGAAAGATTTTTTTTTATTTTTTTTAGACCTTCCATTTAAGGCAGTATGCATTTAAAATGAGATAAATGGCTTATTTTATTTGGCTATATGATCATCTGGTTGAGGTATAATTTTATGAATAATCCGAACCAGTTTGTGGATTACATAGTTAAGACAATAATTATTTTTTTTTTTAATTATTTTATTTTATTTTTTTTGCAGTTCAAAGCACTGCAGATCCCTGAGCCTGTCGACACGCAGACGAGCAAAATCAACGCACAGGAGGTTGAAGCCGTAAGTGGCTACTTCAGAAATATCAGTTTGGTTGTACATAAACATTTGTATTTATCTGGCATTTGAAAGTTGGACACAGTAATTAAAAGCCAGGATGTTTTTGCAGTATTGCTAAATATTTATTTTTCATTTTGTAAAGTGTTATCTGCAGTTTTATTTTCAGACCTGTTCTTTCACTTTCCGCAAACAGAACAAGAGTGCACTGGATTTTGTTGAAAAATCAAAGGTGCGCGTCGTGGAGTATGAGAAGGAGGTGAGATGCTAGTTGATGTTGGGACTTGATACAAGAGGAATGTCATCAGGAATGTTTCTAATAAAGTTTTTCTCTGCTTTTTTTTTTTTTTTTTTTTTCGTGGGGGAAATTTTAAAAAATTTTTTCTCTTTCTCTAATGCCAACCAAAAACCCAAACAGGCGTT